>NC_092429.1:29614258-29773424 GCF_036169615.1 Heliangelus exortis | reverse complement strand
CATCACTCTCTCCAACTCCCTGAAAGGAGGTTGGAGCCAGGGGGGGGTTGGGCTCTTTTCCCAGGCAACTCTCAGCAAGACAAGAGGGCACAAGAGGTCTCAAGTTGTGCCAGGGGAGGTTTAGGTTGGACATTAGAAAGAATTTCTTTAGGGAGAGGGTGATCAGGCATTGGAATGGGCTGCCCAGGGAAGGGGTGGATTCTCCATCCCTGGAGATATTTCAAAAGAGCCTGGATGTGGCACTCAGTACCATGGGCTGGGAACCACGGGGGGAGTGGAGCAAGGGTTGGACTTGATGAGCTCTGAGGTCCCTTCCAACCCAGATGTTTCTGTGATTCTATGAAAACAGCTGTGTCCTCCTCCTGTCAGCCAGCTAGGAAGACAACAAAAGAAGGAAGGAGGATTCTCCTCAAACTTGAGTGTCCTCTCCAAAATAACTGCCAGGGTAGCTCAGAAAGCAAGGACAGAGTGCTTGAACTTTTTGTTATAGAAGAACAAACTAAAAAAGGCATACAGAGCTTGATAATTCCACAGTAGCTAAATTAAAAAATAATAATAAAAGCCAGGAATTTTTCCAGGTGGAGGCTTTGGAAAGGAAGGTTTCAGCCCACACACGAGCATGGAAGTAAAGGAGAGGGATACTTGGGAAGCTGTTCCATCAGGCTGAGTCTGTGGTTTGTGCAAAGCAGGCACAGGTTGATACTCAGCAGCTCAAGTGGGAGACTCCTTCCTGTGCCAACTCTGAACAGGAGGGAGGAAAACAGCAGCAGCTGAGGGGCAGATCCTGCAACAGCAGAGGGTGCTGCAGAGCCAGCAGCAGGCACCGCAGCCCCGGGATCCTGCCCTGCTCTGTGCTGCTTTCCCTGTGGAGCAGAGATCCCAGGAAAGCAGCCCTGGAAGCACAGGGTGTGCACTGCCTCCTCCCTGCTCCTTCATGGATCAAGGGAGATGAGAACTGAGGTGCTCCAGTGCACCCCATCTGCCTGAGCAGCTCCAAGGGGGAGAGAGATGGCAGCTTCTCTGTGAGGGGACTTCAGACTACTTTCCAGCACTCTCCTTCCACAGGATTCTTCCTTTCTGCAGAAGGACAGAGCCCTCCTGACTCCCTGCACAGCAAGCACACAAGTCTGCACAGCTGGAAACACCAGGGCTGGGAAAAGGACCAGCAGAAACCCACTCTGTCTGCTGGGCACCACTGCACGAGGAGCCCAGGTAGCTACTCCCCACCCAAACTAAACCATTCCTTGGGAAGCAGGGAGGGAAGTCTGGAAGACTTCAGGATCCACATTCCTCATCCAAGCCCTTTTGAACTCTCCTCAAGAAACTGCAGGAAGGACAGAAGCCACTTCTGCTTTTGTCTTCAAACCCAAAAAGGGGCCTGAAAGAGAAGGCAGGCAGTGGCTCCCTGCCCCAGGATCAGGCTGTGTGGGAAAACACACTCCTGGCACAGCAGGATCATTGCTCCCCCCCTTTCCCACTGGGAAAAAGTCAAGAGAGAAGCAGCCTGATCTACAGTTCAGGCATGTGTGAAAAGGAAATGAGGATCAGGCAGTGCCTGAGGAAGAGCCACATATTCCTCTTCCCAAGGAGCACAGGTGAAGGCTGGGAGCTCAGCAACAGGAGCAGGGACAGAGGATGTAACCCTGACATTTCTCCTCCCACCCAGCCCAACAGCAAAACTTTCCCAGCTGAAACCCAACAGCTCAAGGACCCTTGGAAGGCCTCTCCCAGCAACCTCCTCTCTCCAAACAGGAAGGCAGGAGGAACCAGAGGACAGGATTTACGTGCCAGGGAGAGCTGGGAACACGGCAAAGGAAGTTACTCACTGCAAGTTGACTATTTTGGGAGATGCTGGCCAGGTCACAGGCAGCAAGCTTCCCAGTCAGTGTTTGGAGGGCTGATCACCTCCACGTGCCTGAGGAGCAGATGAAGAGAGTGCCTGATGCTTCTCCTGCCCATCCCCTGGTCTCACTTTCATCCCCACCTGCACGTACTCCACTCCATTCCCCTCCAGACTCCTGCTTTTTCACACACACCAGTTCCTTTTCTTCTGAGCTTCACAGGGATGTCTCTCTTCCCTGCCTTCGACCCCTTCCCATGCAGCTCCAGGATTTAAAGGGAAGGCTGAGGGATGTGCCCTGACTTTCAGCACATCTCCACTCCTTCTCTTGTGTCAGCAGCATCAAGCCAGACCCCAGCTCCCTCAGCACTTCTCTTCCCTTGGGCTAACAGATGTTTTGAAGCTGCCCTGGTGAGATTTCCCCTCTTGCACACAGTAAAACACAAAAGGTCATAAAGTTTTCACATCCCAGGTCACTGACAGCACCAAAAGCAAGTTTTTGGCACCATTTTAAGCCCTGAATTACTTTCTTCCTCTCCCCCCCAGCCTTTCCAAGTCCTCTTCCCAGTGCTGTTATCACCCAAGTTCTTTAGAACAGCAATAAAGGCAAGAGCAGGATGCCAGCAGTCAGAGCTCCAGTTGCTAGATTTTGGGCTCTGCATTTCCCTCCACAGAGCAAGCAGGAAAAAACCTGAGCTGCCTCCCAGCTGGAGATCTGCAGGTACAGCTCACCACACTGCCAAGACTGCAACCCAGTGCTTCAGAACAAACCCACCCTTCTCCAGAGCAACAAAACAGCATCCATCCTCCACAGGGCCATCAGCGTGGACTCTAAAGCCCAAGGGCAATTTTTTCCCCCAGAATTTCTCCTGAAAGCCCAAACCACTGTAAATAGCTGGGTGTTTCTGTCCAGAACCTGACTGCATGACCACTCCACTTAATGCCAACTACTGATTTCACAACAGGGAAAGATCAGGACATTCCCAGGACTGGAACTAACCACAGGAATTATATCTTCAGACCAAGAAGAAAAAAAAAAGTCCATGGGGATTTTTCAGCAGGAGAGGAGTTCCCTGATCAACCCGACCAGTCCACAGAAATCTTCCTGATGGTGGGTGTTACTGAGCTTCATTTATCTGCACCATCAGGGAGCAGGGACTTTCCATGCAGCAGCTGAGTAACACAGAGCAGTTCCAGACAGGTCTGAAGGAACAGCCTCAGACCACAGCACCTCAGGAATTTCAGAAAGATGCTAAGAGCTAACAAGGTCTCACAAAGCACCAAACTCTGCTCCAGCCACTAGGAAGTGAAACACTCCTGCAGCAAACAGGAGGAGGAAGCCCCTGGCCTTTGTTCCTCTGAAGCTGGGTGGGCCAGATGACCTTTCCAACAAGTTACTCCACCATCCATTATCTGCTCCCACACAGGACCAGACACAGCTCCATTTCAACACCAGCACCACCCAGTACCCCCACAGGGCTATGGAGAACTCAGAACAGGCTGTGACCAAATGAACTCTTATCAAGCTGCTGCATCACCCAACTTCTGACAGCTGCTGGTGTTACGTGCCACTTCCCTTTGCTGATCTGCTTTAAGTCTCTCTAAGTCCCTTGGCACTCCCCGAGGAAAAGCACCAAGTTGGACAGCAGCAAGAATTCACAAAGTGCAACAGAGAAAAAGGAAACCCAAACAGAGCAGAGCAGATAATCTGCAGTGAGCTGCAGCAGCATCCAGCCAGCCCCCAGAGCCTATTAACTCATCCCCAGCACTCTCTAGGGAAATTTGACTTCTGGTTGCCCTGAGAGGGCTCATTTGTCCTCCCCAGCTGTTCTGCCACTTGAGCTGCAAGTGAACCTTCCTGGACAGGCACTTCCCTTATCCTCACTGATGCTTCTCCTTCCCAAGATGGGATTTATCAGCTTTGCTTGGGAGCCTGTGTAGCCTGCTCTGGGCTGCTCACACCAGATCCCCTTTCTGACTTTCTCTGTCACACCTCTAACACTGGGAGAGATTTGACAACAAAGGTAAAAGTTCTTAAGACTCTAGAAAAACAAAGAAAAAAAAAAAAAAAACCCAAACAAACAGGCAGTCAGCAAAAACAGGAAGGACAAACCCAAAAGAACAAGCTTAACTCTTTCCTCACTTTCCCAGCAAGTTTATGGGCTGACTGAACCTGTATAGAGCCTCAAGCCAGCAAAGAAATCCCCCCTGGTGATTCTACATTTCCCTTTTCTCTCGTTACTGTAAAAGCTGTGGTTACAAGCTGTGGTTATACTTCTGTTGGCTTCTGATGGAGACAGTGTGGTACTCCCCAAAGTGTTCAGACACACCAGGAAGGAGCTGCCAACTCTGTCCCAGTGCCCTGGTTCAAGTCTCCAGCCCAGACTCCCACCCCAGCCCAGGAGAGAGCTGGTTTTGTGATCCCAGCCTAGGACTGCCTGGGACACAGAGCACAGGAATGAAGGCAAACAGAAAACCCACAACCAAAGATCAGTCTTTATAGGTGGCCATGTGCTCTCCCTGCTCCAGGAGTGAGAGAGAAGTGTACTCACCTGCCTGATGGACATTGTGCAGAGAATGTAGAGGAAGATGAAGGAGCAGTCAGTGTAATCCTCACCCAGAAGGTTGCGGTGGGAGAGACCTTGGATATAGGAGAGGGGGATGAACGGAAGCTTTGCCACCACTCTGCCATCAAATCTGGAAAAGAGAGCCCTGGGTCACAGCTGGGGACAGCAGAAGAGTCACAGGATAGAGAATAACAAGTGAGGATTCTGAACAGGCCACCAGGGCAGGTAAGAGCCTGCAGAAGGCTAAGAAGCCACACTGCCCTCTCCACCTTCTCACACACTACTCCAAGGAGGATCAATACACCCTCTGAGATAGCCCCCATAACCACCCAGAGGGTAAGCAGGCTGCCCTCAGGGACAGGTCTGACACAGGCAGAGCCAAAATGTTTCATAATGATTTAAGCTGGACAAGGGGTAGGATCCCACAAGCTTGGCTGGTGCTGGGCAGCTGACCAGTGAGTTTGATTTCCAGGTCCAGTTTAGCAGAGAACTTCCCAGAACACAGTCAGGATGATCTTCATCCTGCTGTACTGCACTTAATGCAAGAACATGGAACTCTCTGCTTTAAGCAAAAGAGCATTTTCAAAGCAGAGCATAAAACCAGACACCTTTTCCTTTCCCAGAGCAGCAACACTTCTCAGCACAGGATGGATGCTAAAGAAACCCCCAGCAGAATGGTTTTAATACCAACAGTCCCTCTGTGTTTGCTCTGAAAAGCAGTGCAGAGGCAGGATGATTCCACATATTCCTAGCAGCCTGTCCTGCTCCTGGAACTCCTCCAGCTCCACATTCCAGGGCATCAGGCAGAGTGTGAATTCTGGCCAGTTAGCAAAGATTTCTCCCAGCCCAGACAGCAGCCCAGCCTTTGAAGTGTGGGTGTGTGAGCCTCAGCAGCAGGGGTATATTTGGATGTTATTTGCTCTGCGTGTGCTGATTTTCTAACAGGTGTTTCTTGTTTCAAGAGACCCTAAATGAGTGTTCTTTCCTGTGGAGATAAGTTCACACAGCCACAGCTCCAACACACGCCAACACTGTTTACATCTCAGAGGCAGCTTGGCAGAAGAGCCAGGAACGGATGTTTATCTCCCTCCAACATCCCCCCAGTGGCTCAAAACCCTGCGTGGTTCCTGCTGGGAGAGTGACAAGTACTTCAGCAGCAGCCCCCCGAGGTACCTGCTTTTGATTCCTCCAGGTTTTCACAGCTATCATGAAGTGGTACTGAATTGCAAGGAAGCCAGAGGATTGAGTGCATTAAAAAGTTTCTGACAGGAGAAAATTGAGGCCTGCAGAAGGTAATCCCTCTGCCAGGAGATCTCCATCTGCTCAGAGGCCACCCCAGACCTCTGCCAGCTGCCCCTTTCAGGCCACAACAGGCATCTGGCTACTCATCCTCAGCAGGTTCTGCTCTTTGGGTCCAGTCCTCCTGCCTCCCTGTGTCCTTCCAGCAGGGCAGCAGTGGCACTCCAAGGACAAGAGCCAAACACTGCAGTCATTCCCATTCTGGCTGAGCTGGCCCTCTGGAGAGGTGAGGTGCCCAGGCACAGAGCAGGAGTCCAGAGGGCAGCACACATCCTGTGCTGATGCAGCTCCTGCTCCTTCAGTCTCTCAAGAGAAAGGAACTCACTCGAGAGCAGGGAGGGCACTTGCCAGCCCTCTGAACTGCCTCTTCCCACTCTAGGGAAGCAGACAGAGTTTTGGGGTGTTGTTTGTTTGGGTTTTGACTGCTTTTCAGCTTGTCCCAGGGGCAGGAGTGCTGGGACTGCACCCAAGTAGCCAGGTGAGCACTGGGAGGCCTCAGGTGCAGCACTGCAAATCAGGACTCAGGATGCTCCTCCATCCCCTCTCAGGGCTGCAGTGACATGAGCCAGCAGCCACCCAAGACTGTACCCAGACTTTTAAGTCCTTCAGTGCCATGTTCCTCTGCTGACTTCCACAGCATTCCAGAGAACAGGAGATGCTGAAGCCTGACTCAGCTGAACACAGCAGCCACACAGTGGCACTTCTGTTATCGTGCTACCCCCTCTTTGCAATTTATTCACCCACAGATCTGCAGTAAAAGAACAACTGACTACATCCTGGGGACTGCCAGCACAGAGGCCAGAAGTTTTGGTGCCCAAGAACATAAACTACTGTTTGCAGGGCAAATATATTGCCCAGACATTACAGCAACCTCCCAAAGGTCATACTCACCGTGCTATCTTCAGATTTAACAGCCAACTGAAAGTTCACATTTCAAGATTTAATTAAGTTTTAGAAATCAACCACTCTTTCAGTTTTGTATGTCTGAAACAAAGCTGTCTATAAGCATAAAAACAGTTTGGGTGGGTTTTGTTGGTTTTTTGTTTGTTTTTTGTTAACCCAGCCTGATCCCAGGTCATTTTTAAAGCAGAGGAGGATTACAGACCATGTCTGGACCTGTTAGTATCCTGACTGATCACCTTAAGTACTGTAACAACAAACTCCACAACTACAGCTCATTTCAAAGGCCAGGGGAGCAAAGCCAAAGAAGCTGAAAACTGCAGCTGCTTGCCTGGCATCTATCAAACCTGCCCTAACAAGGAACAAGTTAATGTTCCTGAGCAAAAAGGATGTTACAGTTGTGTCCAGCCTGTTCAGTCTGACTGCATTTGGCAGTCCTGAGCAGCAGATGTGTGTGCTGAGCTAACAAGCACACCTTCCTGTGACATACTGATCCAGTTGTATCCAGAGTAGTTATGGTTCTTGGGAGGGACTCTGTCACTCTAACACTTCAGATGACAGCAGGGAGGTGAAGAATATACTCAGCAGGAAAATTTAAACAAAAAAAAAAAAAAAAAACAAAACAAAACAAAAAGCACACAGCAAGCTGATACTCACATAGAGTTAAACATTCCCATCAAGGCAGTGAAGCAGAAGCCAATGGCAAACATGGATTTCATCCGAACCTGTAAGAAGAAAGATAACCAGGATGGGCCCACACTGAGGATAATGAGCTCGTGACCTTAAGAAGAGGCTGATGTGAAGAGCTGACTCAAGGAGAAAGAAAAAGTGCTAAAGAATTGTCCTGTTACCTTCCCCAGGTTGTTTCTTGCTTTGGGTTTTTGGTTTGGTTTTTTCCAGTATGCCTATAAAACCATTCAGCAGGGGTTGTTATACAGACAGAACTTACAAGTGGAAGGGAGACAAATTAATTCTGCTTTGAAAAATGGTGAAGCTTAATAAATCTGAGGTAGGGAATGAGATGAGGAAGTAGCTACTGGAGAACTCTGTGGCTCACACTAAGATCTGGAGCTAGATGTTCCAGGAGGACCTGTCAGGAGGAAAAGCCACCATGTCTGCTAATTGAGGTTTTTCTGTTGAAAAGCTGACTGAAATCTTCAGCAGTCAGGAACTGCTGCTTAAATTTCTTACCATTGACAAGTCCCTGTTGTTATTCTTCAGTTTCTCTTCTTGTCTCTCTGGAAAGACAAAAACAGCACAGTTATAATCGGTTACACCAACCTAGAAACCAAAATGTTTTCATTTCCAGGAAGATTTAACCTTCCTGACTCCCCAAACAAATAACACTTCCAAAATCAACTCCAGCTCTTCATGCCAGACAGAATAAAGTGAAAACCTGTACATAGCCAGCTGCTTCTCCATCACAGTGACACGCAGCAAAGCAGGCACAAAAGAGGAGGAGGCTGGAATCACACACTCAGCACTTCTGAAAGAAATGCAGAGAATGTCAGATTTGCTCACTCAACCAGCTGACAAAGGAGCACCAGCAAAGTTGCCAGAAAACAAAGACAGTGCCTCTGGATCAGACTTCTGAAAGACAGCAGCCTCGAGCTGCCTGCTGCCAGGCTCCTTTCAGTACATTACACCAACATTTCATTGGGGAAGGCTCAGAAGGGACTCAAGAAACCACAGAGAGAGAGAGGGGGGCTGCACCTCCTGCTCTAAGGAATGACCACCAGACCCTGTCACACCTCCAAGGCTTTCCAAAGAGGAAAGCTGTTTCCTCCATGGATTTCACTGATGTGTGCATTGCTGCTATGGAAATTGTCTGTCCTTATGTCACCACAACCTTCACAGATGCCCAGGCTGGTGGGAGGGCATTTCCTATGCCCCTCAGTGGCAGCACTGTCCCCCTGCTTGTCCCACACCCCTCACTCAGACTGCAGAGCCAGAGGGCAGCCAGGGCTTGGAAGCAACACCTCCAAGTGAGGATGCAGAGAGTGAAGAACCAGCCCAGGGACAGTGTGAGTGAAGAGAGGGGCAATGCAGCACTGGCAGGGGCTCTGCATCAGGGGATTCTCCACTGGGTCCCCTCTGAAGTTCCAGTACCAGAGGACAGGAGCTCAGCAGTTCTCTCTCCCAAGCCCCTGTCCAACACAGGGCTCACAGCAAGCATGGTGAGAAGCAACACCAAGGCCCCTGTGCCATTTCTTAGAAGCCTTAATGCTAGTTTGAAACACTCCCTGACTACAAACCATCCCCTCCCAGCAAAAGCTTTCCAGGCATCTGCTTCCTGACCCAGGTGGAGAGTTTAGATCTGGGACATTTCAGCAACCACAGGCCAGTTCTTGAGGAATCACATTTGGCACAAATACTTGTTTTTTCCCCTCTGCTACATAAATTATCATCTATTTAGATGGGCTAAAGGTAACAGAAGAGATTAAAAATACAGCCCTGATCCCCCCAATATTCTCTGTACTGTTGCTGACCCATTTTTACAAGCTCCAAAGAGAGGCTCTGGGTTTCTTGCCACCTCCCAGACACCTGGTCCTGCCCCCATCCCACACAAGCACCCCTGAAGTTCACAGCAGTTGCCATACAGCCAGGCAGAGGCACAGGGAAAGAGGACAGGATCAACAAGCAGCACCCTGGGATCCAAATCTTGTTGTGCTTACTGGAACAGGGACACAGCAATAATATTACTTGCCAGCATTGTTGTTGCTTGGGGCTTTTTTGTTCATTTTTGGGTTTTTGTTGGTTTTTTGCTGTCTCCCCAGGCCTCATGAGGACTCCTGGGAACGTTGCCCTCTTTTCTTTTAGGGCCACATGGACACAGAAAGCTGTAGCAAAGCTGGAGCCAACAAACACTCCTCCAGCTGCAGTGACAGAAGCTGCACTGGGATGCTAAGGGTGTGCTGGGAGGGTGGTTTAGGCACAAGGGGACTGGTTCACTTTACATTTCAGAAGTTTTATAAGTAGTAAACACCAAATGAAGCCTTCCCACACACCTCTCACCCTGCCTCTTCGTGCATGTGCACAGCTCATCCCTTGAGGAACCCAGCAGTACCATGCACACACCTCCTGCCTCCATCTGCACACCAGCAGCTGGGATTTATCTGTGAAGCCTCAGCTCATTAGTTCATTTTTACACTATTTAGAAATTTTAGTAGTATACTAGGGACTCCACCACAAAAAACATTTGCTGTTGCAACAATTCTACACCTTGCAGAACAGCCTGACAGCCAGTAAGGTACTGGGATCAGAGATTTCAGAAGCACTCAAGAACTGCAAGGGGTTTTCTGGGTGTCCAGCTTGACATTTAGGGCCTAATTTCTTAGAAACACTACAAATCCAGCTCTGCCTGCAAACAAGTTACACAATATTTGCAAAAAACCCACAACCAACCAACCAACCAAAAAAACCAACCAGTCAGTCAGTTTCAGTATCCTAGGCTTGGCACAAAAGCATCACAGCAAACAAAATCAGTTTCCTAGGTTCTTTTCTTAGTCCCCCTGTGCTTTGTCTTTCATTTGCAAAACAATTTTCTTTCAGTGTGTAAAAAAAAAAAAAAATTAATAATTGTGGAGGACCTGAAATCCCTCAGATGCTACTATTTTAGTCCAAGCACAAAATATTCTCTACTAGGAACATGGCTTGGATGGTGCCCTGCAGAAAGTCATTGCCACAGAGGCAGAAGTGGCCATGTGTAAGAGCAGAGCACATGGAACAGTCCCCACATCCACCCAGTGCCATTCATCCCAGGCAGGGGTTATTCAAGATTAAGACCTGAAAATGCAGAAGAATTTTGGCTCCTGTCCCTTCAGGAACCTCATTGATAACAGGTTTTATACCTAGGAAGAACTGTTTGAAGATATGTTTATAATTATTCCCAGGCTTTGTGCAGATCAAATGACTAATCCAGCTACCTGGTGTTACAGAGGAATGAGGAAACCAACTCCCAGGAGCTCTCAGAAGTGTTCCTGCCATGATTTCTGCAGTAATGACACTGGGCTTTGCTGCACGTTTTAGGGCCCTGAAAATAACAGAACCCTGCAAAGCACAAGTCCATAAACACCTGCCAGGCTGTCCCTGCATGGCCCAGTCCTGAGAGAGACCATGACCCAGAAAGAGCTTACTGACCATCTTTCTCACAGAATGGAAAAAAACAGGCCTGAAAAAATTAAGCAAAACTGATTTGCATATTAACTCCAAGGGTGCTGAGATTTGTTTAGCATCACTCCAGCTCTGAAGTGTTCAAACAAGAAAAAAAGCAAGCCAAAGATCACAAGCAGTCACACAGCTATTGCAAGCTGGCAGTGCATGGCAGCAAAGTTAACAGAAGTTAATAAGCCATGGACATAAAGGCTCAGATCAGAGAGAAAGGCAACCAGCTCAACAAGTGCTGATGCTCTGGTGCTTTTGGCTGAAACCATCAAGAGGTTGGACACCTCCTGCCTGGGGAAGGTAAGGCACAAGTGTTCACATCCCAGTCGTCACAAGAATCACCCCTAATTCCACTTGAATTAAGTATCTTTGGAAGGGAGGAGAGAACAACCACTTGCATGATTTTCTCAACCTTTCCTCATGCTTGGGGCACAGCACTGCTCTCCCACTCTTACCTATTTTCTTCTTCTGCTGTCTGCCTGCTGACTCAGTTATCGTTTCCTTCTTCTTTTCCACTGCCAAGGGAAAAGCAAGAAACTGCATCATTTCTGCACAGGGACACCCCCACCCCTTCCCCACATCCCAAGCAAAACCTTCAGGGGCACAAAGGAAGCTGGGTGTACAGCTAGGAACATGTTCAGAAGCAACAAGTTATAAACCTCCAAGGCTGACCCCACCAAACACTTACCAATAAAATTTTAAAGTATCAAAAGCACCTACAAATAAAATTTTAAAAATTCAAAAGCACCTACAAATAAAATTTTAAAAATTCAAAAGCACCTACAAATAAAATTTTAAAAATTCAAAAGCACCTACCAATAAAATTTTGAAATATCAAAAGCACTTACCAATAAAATTTTGAAATACCAAAAGCACTTACCAATAAAATTTTAAAATATCAAAACCCTGGATGAGAGATAGAAATACCTAAAGGGTTAATTTTAAACTCTGTTAAGAGCCCATCACATTGTTAACTGAGCAGTCTGGGGACAATTTTGGCTCAAATGACCCTTGCTGATTTTCCATGAGTACCAGACAGTCCTTTTGATTCAGCAAGTGTAATGAAAAGGGCTTTGTGGGCAGCTCTGCTCCCAGCTCTCTGCAGTGGGCAGCAGAACACAGCACAGCCTGTCTCCTCATCCAGCCCTTCTTCACAGCCTGGGAAAGGCATTCCCAAGGGAAATGCTTCCGAGGAGTCAGCCACAGCCCTTCCATTCTTCAGTTAATTAGTGCTGAAGAGTTCCCAGTATTTTATAGGAAGAGCCTAAGCTCAAAGCTACCAAACCCCCAGATCAGAGCAAGCACCTGAACACCAACCATGGCAGAAACAAGGGCTGAGTTCAAGCCAACAGAAAAAAAAAAAAGAGCCAAAAGAGCTCTTCCAAAAAGAAAGAGACATTTTAATTTAAGAGCTATAAGAAAAGTACTACAAGAAGTGAGACACACAGCATGGCTGTTGTTCCAACAGACAGCAGCTGGTTTTCACTCTCAGCTCCATGGGTTTGCACACTACCTCCTCTCCCAGTGAGCAGGTCTGGCTGCTCCTTAGCTCACAGAACCAGAAACTGGAGCACTGGGACTCTTATCCCTCACAGAGGACTCTCTGAATAAATACCTGGCCTTGACTTTCAAAGGGAGGTGAAATAAAGAGAGGCAGCCTTTAAAGTCAGACAAGTGGCAGTGCTGGCTTCTGAAATGCCTGTGACATGTGAGTCTGTCAAAACCCCCAGAAACCCCCAAAAAAACCCAGGCTGGCCCAGGCAAGACCCCTCAGCACCACTTCTCCTGTGGCAGAGCAGATCTCTGGCAGGCAGGAGAGCACAGGGCAAACCCAGGGAAGGCTGGAGGGAAGGTCCAGGTGACACAGCACACCCAGCACTCACTCTTCTCCCCATCATCTTCCTTATGCCAAACCCAGCTGCAGGTCCTGATCAGTCCAACCCAACCCTACCCCCCAGGGCCCCCCAGCCATAAAGTGCTGAACACTCTTTTTCAAGCCCTCCTCTTGCTCCCAGCCCTAAGGAGAGAGCTTCCCCCAGAGCCCAGCTGCCCTCCAGACAGTGCTGTCAGGCCTCACGGAACCCCAAGGAACCCCACAGCCCCAATTCCCTTATGGCTCCAGCCAAAGGAGTGATTTCCAGGCAGGCTCACACACTGACAAGACAACAGCACTTCTAGAGACAGCCCCCACCTTGCAGATTTATATTTTATCCCAGGTTTATACCAGAACCTCTGCAGCAGCCTCAGACACAGCTGTGAAATGCAGCCAAGGGCTGCTGAAGCACACTGCTTGGCACCTTTGTTTTCTGCAAACCCCAAGGACTGCTACGACTCCCCTGGGACAGCTTAAAGGTCTCAAAAATGTGTTTTTTCCTGTTAGGATGTGTTAGATAACAGCTGAAAGGTGTGGCTCAAGTGGTCTACTTTGCAAGTCCTCTGCAAGCCATCAGGTCAGCCAGCTGTCCTTGGCAAAGGAGGAGGGAGGGGGAAAGCACAAAGCTGAATTTTCAGTGACTCCTGATTAGTTTCACTGATCTTCAGCCTTTTTTTTTCTTTTGTCAGTGGTGGGGGAAATCAAAGGAGGACAGAAACTATGCAGGAACCTCATCTTCCCCTTCACAGATTACAGCCTACAGAGCAGAAGGGCTATAAAAGCAAAGAGCATTAAACTCTTACAGCAGTCACTGAGCAGCCCCAGAGCATAAACCCTGCTGACTGCTTTGCACAAACACACTGGGACATCAAGTTTCCAGCTGCTTCTCCAACTTGCTCTTCTGGGGCTAATTCTACCCTCACATTTTTGTCAGACCAGTGAGATTAAAAGCAGAGATGCAAATCCCCTCTGATGCTGCTGCAATGACCAAAGCCCCCAGTGCAGGGGCTGTGCCACCAGCATGACTTTACCTCAGCTCTTCAGTTGATTTTGCCCAGGGAAGGCTGAAAGAGCCAGACTGGAAAAGAATGCTTTGATATTATTGTGCTCTCATGCACTCAGAGTGCTGACAGCACCGGGAATTATTTGTAAGGTAAAAACCAGCTCAGGTTTGGCCACGGGTGCTGCCTGGTGTCTCTGGTGCTGCAGCTTCTGTGGGGTGTGTGGAGTTGGGTTGGAAAGCTGGATTTCCTGCTCCCTGGCTTCTAATTCAGCCAGGTGCTCAGCCCTCCTGCTCACCATCCCCTGTAACTGAGGGGATCTTCCCACTGCTCACCCTCAGCTCCCTTTGCCTTCCATGCTTTGCTCAGCCCCCCTCAGATCTCCTCTCTGGGGAAGCAGCCTGGGACATTTTTCCCAACCAATTCTCTTTGTTTCCAGCTGACACAAGGACAATTTCTTTTCATCCCAGCTGACAGCTCAGCCCTTGCCATCATGACTTGGTCTTTACTCACCCCCCACCACTGATCATCACTTTCACTCTTTACACACAACTCTTTCCTCTCCTGTCATCCATTACCCAACCCCAGTTCTTTCTCAAGTTCTCCACAGCCCTTGAAAAGCAGAAACTGCACTTTTCAACTTATTCCAGACACCTGAAGGCACCTACATGTAGAGACACTGGTTATTACTCCTGTGTCAGGACCAATCATTACTCCTCCTGCCCTTCATTAAGAGCAGGGACAACTCAGGCAATGCAAGGCCCTGTAGGAACCTTCCTTCCTGCAGGAGACAATTAAGGACAGGAAGAAGTCCTCTGGAGTTACATAACTTGCAAAATGAGGCCCCCAGGAAATCCCAGCTGAAAAAAGGGGCAGCAGGAATATCCCAGAGCACAGACTATTCATAATTTGACATCTCCTAGAGCAGGAGTAGCAAGAGAATTACTTACATTTCTTGCTCTGCTTTTCCACTTCAGCCTTCAACCTCTTGTACTTGTCTGTTCTGTACACCAGCACCCAGGTGATACCTGAAACACAGACTCAGCAAGTCACTGGGCAAGCAAAGCCCTCCTGCAGGAGCAGAGACACAGGGGAGCAAAAACACACTCAAATAAAATAAAAAAATACATGCCTTGCCCACAAAGCTATGTTGTGGCACAGCAGAGGTACCAGAAAGCTGTGTCACCACTTCCCTTTAAACCCCCTCCTCAGGCTCCATGCAGCAACAGACAGATAAAAATCACCAGTGATGGGCTGGGGAGCCCACCCAGTTCCTGCTCACACCCCACAGCACCTGCTCACTTTAAAACTCACTCAGACACCAGGCATTTCTGTGTTCTGCCTTTCCCCAGCACCCCATGAGGGCCTGAGGAACAATTCCCACCCCAAGCAGGACCTGCCAGCAGCAGCACACCCTGAGCAGGCAAACAGACCCATCAGACATGAAGAGCCCTCCCAAGCCTTGCCTGGCTAACTCCTTGCACCCAAACGTGCTCCTAACAAGTTGTGCAGCCTGTGCAGAGCTGGGGGGTTGTGAAGGCTTAAACTGAGCTCCCACAAAAAGCCTTCAGCCTCTTTTTTTTAAGCTTTGGGTTTACCTGTGCTGCTGAGGCCCAGGGCTCCCCTGCTGCAGGAGAGGGGACCCAATGGATGCTCCTGAGCTCAGTGCAACCCGGAGCTCTCAGAAGAGAGGGATGTGCCCAGCACCTCACCCCACAAGCAGTGAGCAGGCTCCTAAAGAGCCAGTACCACATTCCAGCTGGGACATCCTGAGGGGACCCTGCAGCTCTGGGAAGGAGGTGATACACCTGTGGGATACACCTGGGAGATGGGAGCAGATCCCACAGAAAGTACCTCTGCAGCTGCCTGCACTGCCCCTGCCACCCCCCCAGCCCGTGCAGCAATCCCCCCTCCACCTTCAGGAGTTTCCCCTCCTCCCCACGGGAGGCACAGACCCCCCCGTGCCCTCCTCCATCACACCCCAATCCCCTCCCAGGACACCCCCAGAGCCAGGCCCCAGGTAACCCCGAGCAGCTGAACTTCCCACACTCCAGGCACAGCTTTTCCATCTTTTCCTTACCCCCCCCCCTGGCCCCCACACCGCCCTTTCCTCCGCTCCCTCCCGGCGCTCAGGGGAGACGCAGCCTCCTGGCAGTCCCGAGCTGCTTCGCAACCCTCCCCAGAGCCCCCTTCGACACTCCCAGAGGCCAAGCCCAGGCCTGAGGCCTCCCCGCTCCGCCGGGGCCCAGCCGGGGCCCGTCCCGCACTCACCCTCGGCCAGCAGCGCGGTGCACACGGAGATGAAGACGATGAGGAGGGTGTCGGCGAACATGGTGCTCATGGTGGTGGTGACAATGACAAGGCCACCACAGCCACCCCCCCACCCCGGTAACGCCGCCGCACTCCCGGAAATAAACCCCACCACCCGGAAGCTGCCGGGCACACGTCGCCTAGCAACGGCCGGAAGAGAGAGAGCGCGCTTCCGGGAGACGGCGCCGGCCAATTGGAGTGGCGGGAAAAGCGGGGGGCGGGGAAAGCGCGGAAAAACGCTGCTGCGATTGGCTGAGGCAGCTGTCACTCCTGGCGGCGGCGCCCCGCCCCTCCCGCGGCCTGGTGCTGCGGTGCGGCCTGTCATGGCGGCGGGGCGGGGCAATGGCTGTAAAATATTCTTTATTAAATGTGATGTTCTGGGTTATTTTATTGTAGAAATGTACTGAAGTAAAACTCTGCTTGGATAAAGCAGAGCAGTCCCAGGCAGCACCCTGCAGATGGAGGAGGTCCCAGCAGCCCAGCCCTGCTCCTGGAACTCCTGAAGGTTTTTTCCTGACATTAAACACTGGGATGTGGAGTTGGGCTCCTCTGAGCTGTGCCCAGGCCTCCTGCAGGGAAACAGAGAGCAAAGAGCTGAGGGCCTTCTGCATGGAAATGGGCTGAGAGCAGCTGGACATGGAGCCTGTGCTGGAGAAGGGATTGATGGAAGGACACCACAGGGCGACCACCCCCCAACACACACCCCCCAACTAAGAATGCAAATATTCCCAGGAAATCCAGTAATGTTTCCATTAGTTCCAGGCAATCGGATAAATACTGCAGTCAGTTCCTGTTTGCTGTCACTGGTGGCCCAGGGGGCTTTGGGAGCTCTCATGCACCAGCACTGCAACCAGGAATGCCAAAAACTGAAAGTGTCAGAGGGTTCTTTTGGTGCCAGAATTCCATGGTTTGTGGCAGAGGCTCAAGCACCTGCAGTCCTGCTGGCTGCCCTCCTGTCCCAGCACTCCCAGTCCCTCCCAGCTGGGCTGGGGGTGCCCATGCCCTCCCCACACCTTCCCAAACCCCACACGGCTCCTCCCCAGCTGCTCTGGGGATGTTTCCTGGGAAAAACCACACGGGAGGCGTTTGCTGAACATTCCCTCTGGAGCTCTGAAGGGTCTGGCTTGGAGCAGCCTTCCTTCTTCCTGAAGCTGTGTCCTGACTGAGCTGCCCAGTGGCAGGGATTTCCCGGTCACACGTGGCACTGGGAGGTGTTTCCTGGGATCAAATATTTGCAGATATCCCTGCCTGCCCTTCCCTGCCTTTTCCTGGCTGAGGAGCAGCAGAGAGCTGCAGCCACTGATCCGAAGGGATGGAGGCAGGGAAGGAAACCTCCCGTGGAAGGGTGGGATGAGGCTTGGAAGGATGGTGATGAGGGCAGTGAAATCCTGGGGTTTATCAGGGAGATCGAGTGACTGGACTGAGGCTCTGGCAGTTGGACCTGGAGCAGCAGAACCGGGCTGAACCCACAAACTGGTCTGGGGTGAGGAGACCTGGAAAGCAAAAATGCAGAAAAGGGAAGAGGGCAGGCAGGGCAGGGCAGGTTTCCAGCTGTCCTGCTGGGACAGGAGTTTCCCAGCCCTGAGCAGCCACACACACAGACCTGAGGGAAACGTGAGGAAGGCCCCGAAATCAAACACCCCCCTCAGAAAGGTGGTGAGCAAAGTGGCCAGCAGGTCCAGGGAAAGGATTCTGCCCCTGTGCTCAGCCCTGGGGAGGCCACAGCTTGAGTCCTGGGTCCAGTTCTGGGCCCCTCAGCTCAGGAAGGAGATTGAGGTGCTGGAGCAGGTCCAAAGGAGGCAACTGGGCTGGGGAAGGGACTGGAGCACAGATCCTCTGAGGAGAGGCTGAGGGAGCTGGGGGTGTTGAGGCTGGAGAAGAGGAGGCTCAGGGGAGACCTCATCACTCTCTCCAACTCCCTGAAAGGAGGTTGGAGCCAGGGGGGGGTTGGGCTCTTTTCCCAGGCAACTCTCAGCAAGACAAGAGGGCACAAGAGGTCTCACGTTGTGCCAGGGGAGGTTTAGGTTGGACATTAGAAAGAATTTCTTTCTGGAGAGGGTGATCAGGCATTGGAATGGGCTGCCCAGGGAAGGGGTGGATTCTCCATCCCTGGAGATATTTCCAAAGAGCCTGGATGTGGCACTCAGTGCCATGGGCTGGGAACTGCAGTGGGAGTGGATCAAGGGTTGGACTTGATGAGCTCTGAGGTCCCTTCCAACCCAGCCCATTCTATGATTCTATGATCAGGCAGCAACCAAATCCTCCGAATCCTGGAGCCATTTGCACTGCAGGAAGCACAGGAGGCAGTGCAAGGAGTCAGGGGTCAGTGGATGGGCAGCTTGGCACCCTCTGTGCCCTCAGGGAAGTCCTGGGGTCACCTCTGGGCACAGGGAGCTCTCTGCAAGACTGGGGAGAACTGGAGCAGAACCCGGGAGCAGTGGGAACCCAGTGAAGTGAGAGCCACTGGGAGGTGGGGATGGAATTAAGGATAGATGTGGCAGTTCAGGGTGCAGCAGGCAGGTGTGGGTGATGAGGAGGGACTCTGGAACTGCTCTGTGTCCTGCTGAGTGACACTTGGCTCTCTTCAGAGCTCCCTGGCTGTGACAGGGACAAATGAAGGCAGGATTTGGAAGCAGTTTCTCCTATAATGCCACGGGGAATGATTCCCACGCTGTCAGTCATCACTGCTGAACATCAGGTGCCACGGAGCAGGCAGCCAAAGCAGGAGCCTCTCTCCTCTCTGGTGGCCATGCTTTGGACTGGAGGCAGAGGTGACACCAGCTCTCTGACATCTCATCCTGTCGTTTTTGGGGTCCTTCTCAGCAGGTGTTTTCTGGTTTGGTTTTGTTGGCTGTTTTTCTCCCCGAGCAGCAGAAGGCACATTACCCTCAGTGGCATTTCCTTTTCAAAACAGCATTCTGGGCTTTGATCAGCAAGTAAAGGGCAGATGAAGAGCTGGCTGCAGTTTTATCCAAGCTGACAAACCCGGGATGTGAGAACAGGGAAAACAGCTGCACAATGCACAGCTCTGGACACATGAGGCTGTGGCCAGTGCTACCTACAGACTTGCAGGGGTAATATTTGTGGAGGTGACCTTGAAACCAGATTAGAGAGAGACATCTCAAAAAGGGGTTTATACACCAAAGTCTCTAAACTTAAACTGAACAGAGCATTCAGCTGCTTTGCACAGCACGTTGGTGACCAGGGGCTCAGAAGTGGAGTGTCTGAAATTCCCAGATAAGTTTTGAGGAAAAGAAGCCATTTGAAACTAACAGGGACTTGGATTGAACTCACCTCCAGATTATAGCCCTGGCTGATTCTGGTAGAGCCATTAATCTTGTGTTCTGTATAAATAAGCCCTGAATATCTTTAGCTTGTGCTCCTGGGGGGTCCAACAAGGGGCATTTTGTTATCCTCACCTTGACAAGTGTGTCTGCTCCTGCCACATGGCCGGTGTCTGGCTGAAACTGGGGATGAAATTCCAGGATGGGCACCCTGCAGGGATGCTCAGCTCCGAGATCCATGGACAGCAGAGTCTGAAACAGCTTCAGCAGAGCCAGGGTGAGAGCACTGGGTGGAGGCAGGAGGAGAGGCACAGAACCCAGAGAGCACCGTGTGCTGGGGGGGCTCTGCCCTGCAGGTCTGGGTGTGAGGATGTGGGGGTACCAGGGAGCTGTGAACACCTCCTGGGGCCCACTGGGGTGCACATGATCTGTGCCCAGCCCTTGGAAACTGGAATCCACTGGAATTCATCCCTGCAGGAATTTCTCCTCCTCACGGAGCACTTCCTGCCCTGGCACGGCCACGCTCCAGTGCCACCAGCTGCAGTCCACGGGGTGACTGGAGGGGAACTGGGCAGAGAGAGGCCAGAGCTGCCCAGGAGATCCTCCCTCACATCCTCCGTGATGAGGACTGGGATGAGGCACCCACCTGGCAAACATATCCCATGTTTCACTGTGTTGAAAATGTGAGATTTAAAACGTCCCTGAAATTGATGTTCCTGAGAACAGGGCTGGGAGGAACCTGGGGCACCTCCTGCCCCAACACAGGATCAGCTCCACTACAAATTTTTGGCACAGGAATTGCCTGGTGCATTTTCTAAAAACTCCTCGGTGGTGGAGAGTCCCTACACAACCTATTCCAGCACATCACCCTTCTCAGACTCAGAAAATGTCCCCAAACACATATCCTGACCTGTTCTTGTTGCCATCTGAGCTGGCAGCGTTTTGTTCTGATGCCCACAGGGGAGGGAAATGAGAAATGTGGCATTCCCGTGGCAAGCTCTGCTGTGTGGGAATGGTTGTGGTGTGTCCCCGGGGCCATCTCTGCCCCAGAGTCAGCGGGCAGGGTTCCTGCAGACCCCAGACAGAGCCAGACCCCGGGATGTCCCCAAAATCAGGCTGGAGTCTCCCCACCAGACCTCCCCTTCCTCCCAACGCGGTCCCCGGGGGCTCTGGTGCCCCGCAGAGGCTCAGGCACCGCATCCTGCCCGGGTTCCCGTGTCCCGGGGGGATATTTGCCTTTTTCCCGGCAGGATGGCACCGGCTCTGGGATCCACCGCTCCCTGGGATCTGCCCAGCGGGTTCCCCCGCTGCCTTTACACGGATCATGGCTCTTCTCTTCCCCAAGCACAGCCCTTGTCCCTTGTCCCCGTGGACTCGCACCCCGGCTTTTCCCCACCCTTTGGCCCTTTTCTCAAGAGCATTTTTGAGTCCTGGCCTGGGGGGTGCTGCCGGCTCCTCCCGGAGGGGCCTCCCGTGACAAAGACACAACCGGAATATTTTATTCCCGGTTCCGGGTCGCTAATGAGCGGTCCCAGCGCTCACGGCACCGGAGTTCGGGTGGAGTGGGAGAAGCCGGGATGTGGGGGACACAGAACGGGGACCCTGCTGGGGGTCCCGGCGCTGTCCGGAGGTTGATGTCAAGCGAGCTGATGGGTGCGGGGGGACAGAGACCTCGGTGCCCCGCATCGCCTTTGTGTCCGGGAGGGCGGCGGCGAGGTGCGGGGCCATGTGGCCACCGAGGCGGGCTGGCCCGGAGCATGTGCAGCTGCAGCAGGCACCTGGCAGGGAGCCGCAGCGCCGGGGATGTGAAGCAGGAGGGGAGGAAGGCCCTTGACTCATCAGATAAATCCAGCCCCGCACGGCGAGAGAAGGAGGAGGAGGCGGTGGCTTCGCTGGTGCTGGCAGGGGCGGGCGGGAGGAGGAGGAGGAGGAGGAGGAGAAGAAGGAGGAGAAGGAGGAGGAGGAGGAGGAGGAGGAGGGAGGGAGGGAGGGAGGGAGGATGGCGGGGGACAGCGAGCAGCGGCTGGAGGAGCAGGGCCAGCCCAGCGGCGGAGAACCCTTCCTCATCGGGGTCAGCGGAGGCACGGCCAGCGGCAAGGTGCGGGGGGCTCGGCGGCGGCGGGGGGAGCCGGGCCGGGATGTGTTGGGATGGGTTGGGATGGGATGGGAACGGGAGGGAAGGAGGGAGGGAGGGAGAGCGACGGCGATGCCCACACCCGCCCCCCCGGTCCCCGGCCACATGGCAGCGCGGCGGGGCCGAGCGGCCGCCTCGCCACGTGCTGTCGCCGGGCCGGGACCGGGACCGTGGACCGGGACCGAGGGAGGCGGCGCCGGGCCGGGCCCCGGGGAGCTCGCACGCCGCGGCCCGAGGGAAGGAGCAGCCCGGGCGCCGGGGCCTCCCCACGGGAGATCGGCGGCGGGGACACGTGGAGCTGGGGGGGAGGCGTGGGGTTTGTCCCCCGCCCGGGACCCGGCTCCCCTCCGCCTCACGGGGGGCTGGGGGATCGGTATTGGGGCTGGGGGCTCATCCTCGGGGCTGGGGGGTGTGCGGGTGGCCCCAGTCCGGCCGGGATGGAGGCGGCATCCCCACGCAGAACCCACCTCCCGTGGCTGCTCCCCTCCGCCACCCTTCACCCGCAGTGTCCCCAAGGGCTGCCCGCCCCGCGGCAAACCCGCAGCCTTACCCTACTTGATTACATCCCGATTCTTTCTTTCTTTATTTTTAAAAAATGGTGCCGGTCGTGCACGGGGGTGGGTGGGTGGGTGAGTGGGGGGATGTCCTTTTCGGGCCAACTTTGGGGGGTTGCAGGAGTGGAAATTCCGCAGTAAATGCTGACTCACAGCAGCAGAACGACCTCCACGCCGCCTGCCCGGCAGGGGATGGTCCTTGGCAGGTGGAAGCGGGGCGGGGGGCTGCGGGACTGCGGGGAGATGCGGGCCCGGGGGATGCGGGGCGGCCGCGCAGGGGGAGCCGCTCCGGACAGGGGTTACGCGGCCGTGCCTCGGGAGGGCTCCTCCGACAACCTTGGCTCTCCTTTTCTCTTTTTCTCTTGTTCTTTTTCTTTTTCTTTCTCGTATTCTTTCTCTTATTTTTCTCCATATAGTGGGTTTCTCTTTATTTTGTTCTTTTCCTTTTCTCCCTTTTTAATAGCAGTAAAACCTGATCCACAGCAAATCCTTCCTCCTGTTTGGGGCAGCACAGACATTCTGTAGATAGAATCTATTCCGGGGAACAGATTTGGGAGCAGCAATATCTTTGAAATATTTCTTGCTCAGGAAACTCAGTGTGGGCCATGACAGGAGGAAGACAGAGCCTTGTGTCTTCGAGTTAATTCATGGTTGGTGTGTGGGTTGGGGGCTTTCTCAACCCGAGTACCCTCAGCCCATATTCACAGTAGTTTAGCAGTTTGTCTCCGAGTACCCTATTGATTCTGGGACTGCTGCTGCTGCTGCAAGGAGGAAAAATCCAGCTATAACAGGGGAGGGATGGTGAGAGAGGATGCAATCTCCTCCAGTGGGAACCAAAGCCGGATTGTTCCTGCAGTACAGCTGGTGACTCAAACACTCTGGGTTTGTCTGCTCCCTGATGCGTGGGGCTGGTGCCTCTCTCTAGCTGTCCCAATAACGTTGTGGCTGGCACTGCTGAACTGTTGTGTCTCTGAACTCCCTGACTCTGGCCCACAAGGTAAAAACAGCGATTACACTACAGTGCAACACAGTTGTCCTCAACTTCAAAGTGAAAACGCCTTGTAGCAGCTGGCTGACTTAGAAAAAATATTAGGGAAACGGTTCTTTCTAGCAAGGGAGTTGTACTAACTGGCTCTTCCTGTCTCTCAGCTTTGATTTCCCCCCCTTCCAGTGATTGCTGGCTGCTAAAACTGTGCTGCCCCTGGATGGGAAGCCAGCTGATCAATACAAAGTTTGTGGGGAAAGGCCGTAAGAAATAATACTGTCAGGAAAAGAACCACACAGCTTGCTCGAGGAGATGCAGCAGCAGAAGAGGACCTGGGATTTGTGCATGCAGAGCCTCAAATTCCCATTTGGTTCAGGCCAGGGGTGCCGTGGGGCTGTCCCCATCTGGGGGGTGACAGTGCCCGCCACGGGGTGATGCGGGGTGCCCAGCACGCTCTGGGCAAGCAGCACCAGGGGCTGCTGTGGTTTGCTCAGCCAAGGGGCTTTCCCACAGCTAAAATCTAGCCCAGGGGCTGCCATGCCTGCGTGCTGGCTGGGGCTGAAAACCCAATGCTCTGCGAGGGAAAGTGAAGCAGGCACCTTTCCCACCGGGAAGGCAGCAGATCCGTCTGACTCGCCTTCACACCAGCTGAGGGTTGTTGTCCTAACACACCCTTTTGGCAGCACACCAGCCCAAAGATAACAGAGGGCATTTGCCTTCCAAGGTCCCCCCCAGCTCCTCCCACTGCTGCTTTTGTTGAGACTGAGATGAAGGAAAAGGTTCCTTGGTGCCCCCCATCCCTCTCGATGTGCCAGCACAGGCTGGGGAAGGGAGGGATCCTGTTTGTGGCTTGCTGCAACTTGTTGTCATCTGGTGTCCTGGGGAAGGTGGTATCTGAAGGTGGTATCAGGCATCCTTCCCTGGAGAGCTGAGGGAGTGTTGGGCTGGTGCTTCTTAAAGGCAGATAGGGGAGAACTCAGATTCAGAGGCTGACTGCTGTTCCTTAGTGAGCAAAAGAGGCTTGTGCAACTTCTGGTACTCACACAGGAGGCAGAAACCTGAGTGCTCTCCTGGTTTTGGCTCCTCAGAGGAATCTGGGCTGTGTTAGGAGCAAACCTGGGGAGCTGCAGAGGTCCTGGGCAGGCTGTGATGCTGCAGCCTCTGCCAGGGCAGTGTCAATGGCACGGAGGCTGCTTTGTGGGACAAACCCATCAGAAAGCCTTGCTGGGTGGCAGTGGTTCTCCCGCTGTCCCCCAGATTCCAATCACTGTGCAGCCCAGCCAAAGCCTGCTGCCCTCTCCTGATGCAGAGGAGGTGACATGGCATTGGCTCCTTCCTGTGCCAAAGCTGCCACATTTCCTCAGAGGGATTCCCAAGGTTGGTCGTAGCATTTTCTTTCATCCCATACACTTTCAAGTGTTCTGCTACAGCTCTCCTTTCCTTCTTACACCCAAAGTCCTTGTCCTAACAGCTTCTCCCCTCCCTCCCTTGAGGGATTCCTGGCTACCCAGGACTGCAGTGTGCAAGGCAGGCAGCCAGGATGGAGGAGAGTTCAGCAAACTGACTATTGGGATGAGCTGGAAAGCATTGGGATCCCTCTCATCCCTCTTGACATGTTCTTACTTCAGCTTAGCTCCCAGCCCCCTGCAGCACTGGGCTCACTGGGCAGCAGTGGAAGCATTGGGTGCTGAGGTGGGTGCAGGGATAGGGAGAACCCTTCAGACTCGGGCTGGAGCATTAATTGCATATCCCCACATCTGGAAAGTGAGGTGCTGATTGCTGCCTTCCAGCAGGAGCAGGTGGTAAGATCAGACAGAGCTACAAAGGGCTGAGTGAGGGCTGAACACGAGTGTCACCGTGGCCCAGTGGCTGCACACTTGGGTCCTGAGCTGGCACCTGAGTTGGGAATGTCTGAACATGCAGCCCCAGAATGAGCTCCCAGAGCACCAGGACTGTTGTGTGTGTTCAGCCAGGCGTATTCTTCACCAGCTCAGCCTCAGATGGCATTTCTGGTGTTTAAAGCAGAGGTGCTGGCTGCCTACAAGAGTGAGCTAGGCAGGAGGCTGAAGAAGGCTGGGATCACCCAGCTTGGGGGGGGCATCCAGCCTGCTGGTCTCCAGGGAAGGGGTGGCCCCATTGCAGTGCCCAGAGGCAGTTCCCTTCCCACGTGGGGACTCTTGCACGACAGACCTCAGACACACAGGTGTGCAAGTGCCCCACAGCACCCTGGGGGTCCTTGTCCCCATGCCATCACCTGGATGCCGGGGGGGGACCGGTGGGAGGGGGTTTGTCAGGGATTGCAGCAATCCTGTGTCAGCTCAGCACCATTTCCTGGTGACGTTCGTTCCGTGGCTGGCAAGAGCCCTGGATCACAAGGTCTGACTTGTTAAACACTGATGTCAACGTGTGCTGGAGACTCGTCAGACTTTCTAGTAGAACATTACTCTGTGCCAGCCCCTGACCAGCCCGGTACACAGGGTGCTGGGATGGGTCAGCCCTTTCCTGCTGCAGACTCAGATGTCAGCTCATCACTGCTTTACCACAGTCCCTGGGCTCCAGGCTACGGGGTGTGCAGCAGGGGCCCCAGAGAATTAACCCGTGTCTGAACCCAGTGGGTGTGGAGGGATTATGCTGGGGGGGTGTTCTCCTCCCTGTGCATTGTCTGTGTTCAGGTCCCCCGTGTTCCTGTCTGTCTGTCTGTCTGTCTGTGTCCCAGCCCAGCACTGCTGCTCACATCCACAGCATCCCAGGGTGAGTGAACACAAACCTGGCTATCCCAGGCTTGGGTTGGCTGGCCCGGGGCTCACAGGGGGAAACACAGGAATGCTGAACCTGCTTGGGAAGGCTCTGTGTGGAGGTCCAGGCTTCTGGTACTGGTAGAGTAAATTTCCAGTCCCAGTGTTGCTGTACAGATGTGCTCTGCCAGGACTGGATTCTGTGGGTCATGAACAAGGTCTCTGCAGTTGCAGGCAGACACTTAGTAGATGCTCTGGGATCTTGCCAAATTTTTTTATCTGTTCTGGGTACCCAGTCCATCAGTCACCTTCTAATACTCCGTAATTAACGTAACCTTACAAGAAGGGGCCAAAATCTGTAACTAGCTTGCTGCAGGAGGTAAGCTGGAGAGAAGGGCAGCATCACTATGGCTCCTGATTTGGGGGACTTGGTTGAGTAAGTCACCTGTGATTCCTGGAAAGGGAACATCCCAGTAATCCCTAATGCCATCTTTGGGGGAAATCCTGCCAGATCCCAATCCTGGAGATTATTTTATCCACAAGTATGTAATGAGGGCACCCCCTCCTGCAGATGCAAAGCCATCAGCACATCCAGGGTCACATCCAGGCCCTACAGGAAGGCAGTGGTGTCCATGGAGGTAACCCCTGGGTTCCTGCCCTGTGGCTGCTGCAGTCTCTCCGTGCTCCTGGCTGCACACTGGTTGTGGGCCAAGGGCACTGCTCTGCTGTCCTCATGAGCAGCACCTTGGCTGAGGACAAGCAGCATCTTGGCTGAAGACAAGCAGCCTGCAGCAGGATTCTCTGCCTCTTCCTTCCGCACCCAGCACCCACCTCTCATGGCAGGTCTTGCTTCTGGCACAGGTCTCTTCCCTTCCCCTGCTCCGGAGGGAACTGGCAGCCTCAGCATCTCTTTAAGGCTGCAATCACTTTATCTGGCAGAAGTCACCTTTGCTAAGTGTCTGGAAGCCTTGGGAGGAGGGGAGGTCCTCTCCTTGGTGCAGATGTCCCTCTGCAGTGCCTCCCCAGGGATGGGTGGGGTGCTCTGTGCAAGCGAATTTTGGCATATCCAGTGCCCAAGGCTCATGGATTCCTCCTGGCCCAGGATGGGTCTGAGCAGCTGGGGCAGAAGTGCCAGCACTGCCCTGTCTGCTGCAGCCAACCTGGGGCTGAAAGCAGCAGCTGTGTCCTGCCTGCTGCCTTCCTCTGGGGGTACCTGCAGTGCTGCCCATTGCTGCTCCCCATCCCAGGCTGAGCAGAGCTTCTGAAGAGGGGGTTCTGGGGTCCTCTGCATAATGATATTGGGAAATGAGTCAGCTCCTGAAGAATATCTGAGCACCTGGCTATAGGCCACGAGTGAATTTAAATTAAATATGTAATGTAATTAATACCTTTCAACCAAGTGCCAGGCTCTGAGCACCCAGCTGGTGAGCTTCTTCCCCTGTGCACCACCTCTCTTTTTGGGAAAATCCACTGCAGTTCTTCCCCAGGTGTCTTCTGCATCTCCCCCCCAGCAATATAAAGCTGGGAATATCAATGCTTCTCCCTCCATCACTGGTCACTTGGGTGCTGGGTGCAGGAGGAGCCCTGCAAGGTTCATGGGGAGAAGGTGTGAGCTTCCTTCTTGCTCTGGTGTGCAGATACCTCCCTCTGCTCTGCCCCTGGGTGCTGGGGGTTGGATTGCAGAGCTTTCCCAAGCACAGAGCCTGGGGCAGTGCAGCTCAGGGCTGCTGCCACTTGGCTTTCACCTGGAGCTGGGATCCCAGGATGGGAAGAGGTGAAGGATGGCAGAGGGGCCTTGGGAAATCCTGCAGAGGTTTCATCTGGTGGGGAAGGGGGATTGGCAGCCAGGGAAGCTCCTGTGTGTACTTAGTGGTAGAAAAGCTCTGGAGGAGGGGAAGGCTTTTGCTTGAGAAAGCATCCTTACAACAGGCACAAACTGGAGCATGGGAGGCTCCACATAAACACGAGGAAAAATTTTTTCAGGGTGAGGGAGCCCAGGCTGCCCAGGGGGTTGTGGAGTCTCCTTCCCTGGAGCCATCCAAATCCCCCCTGGATGTGTTCTGTGTGACTGCTGGAGGTTACCCTGCTCTGGCAGGGGGGTTGGAGCACTCCTTGATCTTTTGAGGTCCCTTCCAACCCCTGACTCTCTGTGCTCCTGTTGCTGGGAGGCTGTTGTGGCTGAGTTGCCATCAGTGATTGTTCTGGCTGTGGACAGACAGTGCAGAGCCAGGGAAGGGTCTGAGCAGGGGCAAGGAGCCCTGTCATGCCTCTGATGTTCCTGCAGATGAGATGTGTCATGCAGGGCAGAGCCAGGGATGGGGCTCAGATCCCAGAGTTTCTGTACTGGGGTTCATCTGTTGCATTACGTCCTCTTCTGTTTGCCTCTGCAGTCCTGGGCTTCTCAGGGAGGAAACAATTGTCATCTTGTCCCCCAGGAAAAGCAGTTAGGAACTGGCAGAGGAAGAAAGCTGAGCACAGGTTGTCCCTTTGAGTGGGTGCTGGGTGCGTGCATCAGCACGGGGTGTGCCCTGGGTCTCATCCTGCCGTGGTACTGTGCAGCTCTGCATTGCTCCTGCTCTCTCTGGGTATCTGCCAGCCTCCCAGCAGCCTAACTGGAGAGTTCCCAGTTAACAGTGGATTTTTCCCACTTCTGATTGATGTCAGTCACACGTACGTATGCAGTGCTGGTTTGGGAGAAGGGGCTTTAGGCAGGGGACGTGTGTCCAGATCTCGTTTATCAGGAGGGATGTTTCCTGAGGGGCAGTTTCTGTTCCCACTGTGTAGGGGAATTTGTTTCTGGTTTTTCTTCCTCCTTAAGCCAGGCTGTTCACTGGCTGAGGGGACAAACTGCCTGTCCAGCTGGAGGGGGTATTGAGGCTGGCATTAGGGAATGCCCCCCATGAGCCAGTCCTGTTCCCATCAGAAGTGACTGTGAGGAAAGGGAAAACCTTCTCCACTTTGACCTCACCAAGCTTTGCTGCTTCCCTAGGGCAAGCTGAACACAGCCCTCAGGCTGGAGGGACAGTGCCACGTCCCCTGCTGTCCCCGTGTCCTTAGGCAGGAATCCTGTGTGAGCAGTGCCCTGGTCCTTACCTTCTGCACACCCCAGGTGACACTTGTGGCTGTCCCAGAGGTGACATCCCTGCCCAGCCAGGCACCACAAACAGAGCCAGAGCTTGGTCCTGAGAGCAGGATGTCCCTCCCATCATCTTTCTTCTCCACTTCTAGTGGCACCCAAAGCCCAGCAGAGGAAAGGAGGGCTCTGTAGCACCTTCCTGATGTTTCTGCAGGAGGCATTTGTCACCCCCAGCTCTGGATGGCAACTGCAGCCAGGATCTGCTCTGATCTGATGCTGGGCCCTGGGGACATGCAGGATGTGTTCCTGGCTCCACTGCCCGGGGTGACTTTCTCCTTGGGGTTTTCTCACCATTGGGCTGTGGGGTGTGGAGCAGGAGTGATTTTTCAGAGCTGATGAGTTTTCTTTTCTCCACTTTCCAGGATCAGTAGAGCAGAGATGAGTGTGTGTGAGGCAGAGGACAGACTGGCAGGAGCTCTCTGGTGCTCCCAAATGATTTTGTAGTCCCTGCAGATGCTGAGCTCTGTGTCCAGAGTGGGAGTGCAGCTGGTGCCTTGCTTTCCTCCATCCAAAGGAGCCCTGCTCCCTCCCTTGGGCTGGGGAAAGCAATTCCTGGTGCAGATCCCTGTGGAGCCTGCTGGCCTGCAGGCTGGAAATCTGTCTGGGTGGCTGTGCTGGAAGGTGGGGTTTTTTTCCCCAGTTCGGTTTGGGAAGTTTGGTGTCACTGTCACCTGTGTCCAAGGCTGAACCCCCCTGTGCTGTGTCCGGGGGAGAGAGCAGGGAGGACAAGTGGAGGAGAGACACTGTGCACACCCTGGTTTTGTGAAACCCGTGGGATACAGCGGATAAGCAACAGGGCTGACACGGGATGGAGAAGGATGTGGGGAGTGGGAAAGCAGAGGAAATGGAGAAGGAGCTCTGGGTTTTTGTCTGTGTGTGCCAAGGGCGAGGGACTGGCACTGACTTGCAGGGCTTTGTTCTGGGTGGCAGCAGCTTGCTGCAGGGCAGGGCTGGCACTGGGGACTGGGAGGCTCCACTCGCCAGCTCTGAGAGGCAGGAGAAGAAAGTGGGATGCTCAGGGAGACCCCATCCCTGGAGCCAGCCCCCAGACGTGTGCCCAGGGCTCTGTGGGGCAGCTCAGGCTGCTGGTCTCTGCAGCAGGGCTGTGTCTGGAAGCTCTCCAGCCAGGCTGGGGCTGACTCACGGAGCAGTGGTCACAGCCAAGTCGGGTCAGCCTGGCCTGAAGGAGGAGAAGAAACAGTCTCTGGGGACAGGAATGCTGACAAATCTTCCAAATCTTCCAGCTTCTCAGGCAAACAGCCTTTCCCTCTGCCTGCTGGGGTGACCTCCTCTGCCAGGCATGCCTTCCCCTCCCTGTTCCAGCTTGCCACTGCTCTCTCCATCTCCCTGCATCTGGAGGCTGCCAGCCAGGTACAGAGCAGATGGTGGAACCAGCATGGAGGCTGGAGCATGGAAAGAGCCACGGGCAGGCTGGGGAGGCAGGCTGGGGCAAGCCAACCTCTCTGAGCAAAGCAAAGTGCTCAGCAGAGAGTACTTGTGGTAAGCAAGGTCAGGAGCAGCTCAGCTGGGGATCTGCAGCAAGTCTGATTCACAGGGAGTGCAGCAGCTCCATGGGGCACGGGGAGCAGCTCCTCCTGGAGCAGGGAATGCTCAGCACTCACTGCCCCACAGCCTGGGGGGCTCTGGCTGCCAGGTCCTGCTGCAGTTAACCAGAGTCACAGAGTCATTTGGGTTGGAAAGGAGCTCTGAGATCATCCAGTCCAACCCTTGATCCACTCCCCCCGTGGTTCCCAGCCCATGGCACTCAGTGCCACATTCAGTCTCTTCTGAAAAGCCTCCAGGGATGGAGAATCCACCCCCTCCCTGGGCAGCCCATCCCAATGCCTGAGCACCCTCTCTGGAAAGAATTTCTTCCTAATATCCAACCTAACCCTCCCCTGGCAGAGCTCAAGCCCATGGCCTCTTGTCTGACTGATATCTGCCTGGGAAAAGAGCCCAACCCCCCCTGGCTCCAACCTCCTTTCAGGGAGTTGTAGGGATCAGGGACAGGGGCTGTGAACACAGCTAACACATGGCCCAGGAGGAGGGGCTGAAGCAGCCTTTGGGATTTGTCCCCCCATGCTCCATCCATGTCCCAGCAGCAGGTTCGGGGTCACTCTCAGCCACTGTGGTGCTGGCAGGGAGCAGGCAGCAGCCACCAGGACCCAGCCCTGCTGCACTTTGTGCCCAGAATGGGGGCAGCACATAGGGACGAAGGGGAGGGAGGTGGTGAGCAACCTTGGTGCTGCTTTCACAGAATCACAGAATGTTGAGGCTGGAAGAGACCTCTGAGCTCATCCAGTCCAACCTTTGACCAACACCATAACCTAACTACAAAACCATGTCCTTAAGGACCAGGTCCAGACACCTTTAAAGTGCCTCCAGGGATGGTGACCCTAGCAGTGTCCTGGGCAGGACATTTCACCCAGTGATGGCCTTGGAGCACTTCTCCTTCCGTGGCTTTGGGCTCTGCCTTTGGGGGGACATCCGGCAAGCAGTGTCCCAGGCTCCCAGGAGTGGCTGTTTCCTGGGGACATCCTCCCTGCACAGCTCAGATCCCACTTGCAGCTGACTTGCCTCCTTTGCTCTTCTTTTCCCAGTCCTCGGTGTGCTCCAAGATCGTGCAGCTGCTGGGGCAGAACGAGGTGGATTACCGGCAGAAGCAGGTGGTGATAGTCAGCCAGGACAGCTTCTACAGGGTCCTCACCTCGGAGCAGAAATCCAAAGCACTCAAAGGGCAGTTCAATTTTGATCACCCAGGTGAATGGAGAACAGCACGGGGGCTCTGGACTCAGAGCCTTGCATGGACACTGGGATGGACAGGAGTGGGGGGCTTGGTTATGGTCTCCTGGGTGCACCCCTGGCAGGGTGGCTGGGGGTCACCTGTGTCCCCTGTGCCCCTCTTGGGAGAGAAACTTGGGATGAGGAAGAGTGGGTTGTGAACCCTTAAACTCCTTAAGATGTTCCTCTTCTCCCTGCAAAAACATCAAACATCCCCCAGGTGAAACACCTTTGTGGTGCAGCTGGGTCAGGGCTGGGGAGATGTGTCCTGGCACAGCTCTCGAGCCAGCAGCTCCATGTCCCTCCTTCAAGGAGGGAACCATCTTGTGCCAACCCTTCCTGTGTGCTCCTGGGTCCTGCTGCTACAACAGGAGCTCTCTGAACCATCTCTGGGCTCGATGGGGAAATTTCAGAGCTGCTTCACCCCCATGAGGACAATGAGCCAGAGGCAGTGAGCAGGGAGCAGACAGAGCTCTGTCTGTGCAGCAGCTCCAGGCTGGAACACTGCTCTGGTCTCTCTGAGCCTGCATTCCCAGAGGAGATGCCTTCCCAAGCCTGGTCTGCCAGCACCACCATTCCAGGATGAGCTCTGTGGGCCAGATCCCAGGGGGTGCAAAGCAGGGAAGCCCCAGGGACTCCGGGGTCCTTGCTGTGCCCGTGGGGATGTGCAGGGCTTTCCCCCCCAGTCCCCAGGGCAGGGTGCCAGTGGCTCTGGCTGGGCTGAGCTCAGCATCTGGTGGGTGGGAGAAGTTGCAAAGCCACCTCGGGTAATGTTTCCTCTCTCCTCAGATGCCTTTGACAACGAGCTGATTGTGAAAACCCTCAAGGAGATCACGGAAGGGAAGACAGTCCAGATCCCCGTCTATGACTTTGTCTCCCACTCCAGGTCTAAGAGCTGCCCCTGCCTGGCTGTGCCTCTGCCAGCACAACCTGCCCACCCTCCTGCTTCTCCCTGCTCCCAGGCACCTCACATGCCAGCCAAGAATTTCATTACTGCTCCAAACCTCTTGGGCAGAGGATCCAGGGCATCCTGAGGGTCTGGAAAGCTGCACAGCCATGCAGCTGTATCCAGAAACATGCAGGCATCAGTGGGGGGGGGGGTTATGGCACTCCTCTTGTTGCTCCCCTCCCCATAAACTCTGTGTTTGCAGCTTTAATAGCAAGAAATCCCTGCTCAAACAGCACAGCACTGCCACGGAAGGAGGAGAATGGTTCCTGCTCCTGTAACTCTTCCCTTGCCTGTGCCCAGCTTGGGTTTGCATCCTGTAACAGGCAGCTGGTGGAGGTGGGGGAAGAAGGGGCTGCTCTGCTCCCTGCTCTGCCATTTCACAGGATCACAGAATCATTTGGGTTGGAAAGGAGCTCTGAGAGCATCAAATCCAACCCTTGCTCCACTCCCCCCGTGGTTCCCAGCCCATGGCACTCAGTGCCACATTTAGTCTCTTCTTAAAAACCTCCAGGGATAGAGAATCCACCCCCTCCCTGGGCAGCCCATTCCAATGGCTGATCACCCTCTCTGGAAAGAATTTCTTCCTAATATCCAACCTAACCCTCCCCTGGCAGAGCTTAAGCCCATGGCCTCTTGTCTGACTGATATCTGCCTGGGAGCAGAGCCCGACCCCCCCTGGCTCCAACCTCCTTTCAGGGAATTTTAGGGAGTGATGAGGTCCCTTTTTGGGGTGCTGTATCCCTCTCAGGAGCAGGTCTGCCCTCTCCTCAGCTGCCCCTGGTGCAGCAGTGATGTCCCTGGGGTAGGAGCACTGTTTTTCCCCCTCCTCCTCTCTGAGCTTTCCTTCCCCCAGCCTGTTCTGACTCTCCCCCTCCTCTGCCAGGAAAGAGGAGACGGTGACAGTGTACCCTGCTGACGTGGTGCTCTTTGAGGGCATCCTGGCCTTCTACAGCCAGGAGGTGCGGGATCTCTTCCGCATGAAGCTCTTTGTGGACACGGATGCAGACACCCGGCTGTCCCGCAGAGGTGAGCCCAGGCCCTGACCCTGCAGCAGGGACAGGAGCTCTCCTGGTGTGGGGGGAAGGGGAATTGACCCAAAGCTCTGGTGCTGCTGCTGGCACAGACCCGGGGAGCTTTGGTGCAGAATGTCACACGGGGCAGTTGGTGGCTCCGGGTCCCTTAGGGCTCAGTGGGGTTTCTGCTGCCCTGTCTGGGATTCCTCCTGTGGTGCTTGCAGTGATGTGACAACAGAGTGTGTGCTGTGTCCTCAGGTGGCCCTGTGCCACCAACCTCATGCCACCAGCCCTGTGCCACCAGCCCTTTGCCACCAGCCCTGTGTCACCAGCCCTGTGTCACCCACCCTGTGCCACCATCCCCGTGCCACCAGCCCTGTGTCACCAGCCCTGTGTCACCCACCCAGTGCCACCCGCCCAGTGCCACCCGCCCTGTGCCACCCGCCCTGTGCCACCCGCCCTGTGCCACCTGCCCTGTGTCACCCGCCCTGTGCCACCAGCCCTGTGTCACCAGCCCTGTGCCACCCACCCAGTGCCACCCGCCCTGTGCCACCCGCCCTGTGTCACCAGCCCTGTGCCACCCACCCAGTGCCACCCAGTGATGGGGGCTGCTGGCAGGCAGGGGGTTCCAGCTGGGAAGGGCAGGGTGGGCACAGCAGAGCAGCCCAGCAGCTCCATCAGCAGGAAGTGCCTGATGGATCTGCTCAAGGGATGGGACACGGGTGTGCTCCTGGGGTGGCCTCTGGGTGTCAGAGTGTCCCATCAGGGATGGTGAGGGGGGGGGGTTGGGTTTTACATCTTGGTTTGTGCAAGAATGGGCCCTCTTCGTGGTGCTTGGCACTGGGCTGGTGACTCTGGGGACAGAGAGCCCTAGAAACCAGAGTATTTTAAGGGCTCCCCATTTCCATCTGCTTGGCTGGGGGTTGTCAGTGGATACAGAAGGGACTCCAGCTTTACAGGGTCTGCATGGCTTGAGCTGCCTTTCATTTTAAAGCAGCCTTTAGGTGTGGGGGCACTGATGTAGCTCCTGACTCTGCTGGATGTCTAAGAAAGCATCTGGGGACCCTCGGGGCAGATCTCAGTTCAGTCTGAGGTGTCCCTACCTGTGTCCCTGCCGACTTAGAGGAGAGGTCCTGCCCAAAGCTCTGTCTGTGATGGGAGGAAGGTGTCTCAGTGTCCCACAGTCTGGGACCTTCCCACCCTGGGACAGAACTGGTCTTGCCCACCCTCCTGCCCTCAGACAGAGGCACAGCCACCCCCTCTGGGGATGTCATCAGAGCCTTCCTACACATCCTGCTTGGCCCTGCCCTCTCCTCTCCTGTGACTCACCCAGGAGGTGACAGCAGAGTCCTGGCAGGGAGGTTTCCTGAGCATTGGTCCCACCAAGGGAGCCTCAGCCCTTGGGCAGAGCCTGGCACCATCCTCAGGGCTGCAGATGTCAGTGTCAGCTGTCTGAAGGCAGTGACACCTCACACACTTGTCTTCTGGGTCAGTCCCTGTGGATTTGGCAGAAAGCTGTGAGCTCCAGGCTGGGGAAGTGGTTGAGATCCCCCTGGCTGAGACCCGAGGCCACCAGAGCATCCCAGCCCAACACAGAGCTACCCCCTCCAGCTGCTGGGTGGGCTCCTGAGCCCCATGGGCCCAGGACATTCCTGGGGTGTTTCTCCTCCCCACTAAAGCCTTGCAAAGGGGTGGCTTTGCCTTCTTTGCCTTTGCATCCCCCTCAGCTGGGCAGAGCAGGAGGGAGCGTGGCAGAGCTGGGTGGGTGGATTGTAGCTGCAGACCTGAGCTGAACCACATCTTAAGGTGTGTGTGGGTGAACCCCACTGCTTTTCTGCTCCTTGGGCATGGCTGCACTGGGACACCAGGGAGAGTGCCCCATCCCGAGGCCAAGGGCAGGACAGAGCCAGAGGAAAGGTGCAAGGACAGAGGCTGGGAACAGTCAGGGTTGGAGGTGGAATGTGCTTGCAAAGCTGAGAAGAGAGGCAGGCCAAGGAAAGCTCTTCTTCAGGTCAGCCAGGTCGTGGCTCCTGGGAGGGGTTGGAAGCAGGTTAGAAGCGTGTAACTGAGCTGGGGTGTCCTCAGCCATGTGGGCAGCAACTTCCAGGGACAGAGACCTTGGGGCTCCCTTCCCTGGTGGCTGTCCAGGGGCTTTACTGAAGGGAAGGGAGATGGAACAGTTCATGTCTCAGCTCCTGACTGTGCCTGACATCTTCCCCACAGTGCTACGAGACATCAGTGAGCGAGGCAGGGACCTGGAGCAGATCCTGTCTCAGTACATCACCTTTGTCAAGCCTGCCTTCGAGGAGTTCTGTTTGCCAGTAAGTAAGGGGAGTGACCCCCGTGGGAGTCGTGACAGAAATACCTGCCCGGTTCCTGGCACAGGAACCTTTAGTGCCCCAGAGCTCAGGGCTCAGCCTTGCCCTGCTCCCTTCCTGCAGGCACTGGGAAAAGGAAGGATGGCAGGGGCAGCTGGGGTACAGCTTCCTGGGGAGATCCCCCTCCCCTGGGGGATTGCAGACATGGCAGGAAGAGAAACCCCTCCCTGGGCAGGGTCTGAGAAGCCAGCAGCAAGCAGCTCAGCACATGCCAGCCCGGGAGGGAAGGTCCTTGGCCCCATCCCCCTGGGAAAGGGGAGAACCCTGTCCACAGGCAGTGTCTGCTGTCTGCCTGCTGCTTCCTGCCCTTCCCAGCCCTTCCCAGCCCTTCCCAGCCCTTCCCTGCCTTTCCCAGCCCTTCCCAGCCCTTCCCAGCCCTTCCCAGCCCTTCCCTGCCTTTCCCAGCCTTTCCCAGCCCTTCCCAGCCCTTCCCAGCCCTTCCCTGCCTTTCCCAGCCCTTCCCAGCCCTTCCCAGCCCTTCCCAGCCCTTCCCAGCCTTTCCCTGCCCTTCCCAGCCCTTCCCTGCCTTTCCCTGCCCTTCCCTGCCCTGCCCTCCCTGCAGTGCTGCTGGCTCCTTGCTGCCTGGCTGCTGGCCACACGGGCAGGCACAGGGATGGTTTTGTGGCCAGGGTCTGAGGCTGCAGACAGGTTCAGTTCCTGCCTGTGCTGATGCTCCCTAGGTTCCAGGACTCCTCTGGCTCAGTTCCTCCAGAATAAGAAGGAATCCCTCCTATAGCTATCCATAAGAGGGGCTGATTCTTTCTGTGCTACAAGTTCTTTCTGTGGCTCCTGGGCAGCATCCTTTCCCCTGTCTCACTCAGGTGTGGCTTTGGGAACCAAGCTCCAATTCTGGTGTAATCCCAGAAAAGCTTTTCCTGAGAGGCAGGTCCAGCATGGTGCCTCTCCTCCTTCCAAATCCCCAGCAAGGAAAATCCACAGCTTTGCAACGCAGTGGATGCTGCTTCAGTCTCCTCTGTTGAAGAGTCTGTGGGGTCTGTAGGAGGACAGAAGCGAGGAGAAAACAGCTGCTTTGACCCCACCACCAGCTCTGCAGTGCTTTGCTCCTGCTTCCAGCCTGGGGGTGGGCTCAGCACCCACTGTTGCTGGTACTTGACTCCTAAACTGGACCTGGGCAGGGCAGTCCAGCACTGAAATGGCCCAGCATGTCCTGATGGTTTTTGATAGGGACAGAGCATCCCAAATCAGCAGTGAGGCACCTCCCAGGGGGTTTGGCAAGGGAGGGGCAGGGTGTCCCTGCCCCAGGAGGCAGGGACAGTGCCCCAGCGTGGTGACTCTCCTCTTGCTACATAACACGCTGCTCTCTCTCCTCCCAGACCAAGAAATATGCTGATGTGATCATCCCCAGAGGAGCAGATAATGAAGGTGAGTGGCCCCAGACCCTGCCTGTACATCCTGGCCCATGGCTTTGGGTTGTGGTGGGGTTAGGTAGGAGGCAGCAAGATCTTCCGTGGAGATGGCTCAAGGCACTGCCACGTCAGGGTGCTGCTGCCACCCATCCCCTGCCCTCCTGGAGTGTTGGTGACAGGGAGTTTCAGCCCCTCTGCTCAAGCCTGGCAGCACATCTCTGTGCAGTGAACCCCTGGATCATCCCACACAACAGGAAATATTCTTCTCCAAGGCCAGGCGTGCCTGGAATCAGCCTCATCACCCTGCCTTGGGTTCCAGGCTCAGCTGGAGCACAGGGATGAAGTCATCGTAGAGTCATAGAAGGGTTTGGGTTGGAAGGGACCTTAAAGCTCATCCAGTTCCAACCCCCTAATGTCCAACCTAAAGTTTTAAACCATTTCCCCTTCTCCTCTCACTACACACCCATGTAAAAAACCCTGCCCCATCCTTCTGACAATCATAGAATTGTTCAGGCTGGAAAAGACCTTCAAGATCATCAAGTCCAGCCTCATCCTAATGCTACTCCTCTGTTCCCAATGACCACCACTAAACCCTGTCCCCAGGCACCACATCCAGGAGATTTTAAAACACATTCAGGGATGGAGGAGACTCAACCACCTCCGTGGGGAGCCTGCTCCAGTGCTTTACCATCCTTTCCGTAGAGAAGTTTCTCCTGATGTCCAAACTAAATCTCCCCTGATGCAACCTGAAGCCATTTCATAGAATCATAGAATGGGCTGGGTTGGAAGGGATCTCAGAGATCATCAAATCCAACCCTTGCTCCACTCCCCCCGTGGTTCCCAGCCCATGGCACTGAGTGCCACATCCAGGCTCTTTTGAAATATCTCCAGGGATGGAGAATCCACCCCTTCCCTGGGCAGCCCATTCCAATGGCTGATTTCCCCTTGTCCTGTCCTCTGTCACCAATGAGAAGAGACCAACCCACACTGTCTTCTTGTAACCCCTTCAGATACTGGAAGGTTGCTCTAAGGAGCCTCCTCTTCTCCAGGCTGAGCAACCCTGAGTTCTTTATCCTGCCAAGTCCCATGGGGTAGCTCCCCCTGCTTGGAGGGGCCAGGAGGTGGGGAGGCACCTGGGACACCACCCCAGGGCTCTGCTTACTGCTTGGCGATCCTAACCCAACCTCTCCCCCGTGTCTTTCCCCTCCCTTGTTTTGTGGTTTTTTTGTTATTTTTTTTTTTTCCCCTGGCAGTGGCCATCAACCTGATCGTGCAGCACATCCAGGACATCCTCAACGGGGGCCTCAGCAAGCGTCAGAGCAATGGGTGTCTGAACGGGTACACCCCCCCCCGCCAGCGGCACCCCTCAGAGTCCAGCAGCCGCCCCCACTGACCCCGGACCCAGCCTGGGGCAGAGCCTGATGTGGCCCTGACACTGCCCCTCTGTACATACTGTCCCTTCATCCCCCCCCTCCCCACACCCCCCCTGCACCAACCCCCCCTTTATCTATTTAAGAAACCAGACGGAGACGAATGCCTTTAATTTTGTATGTTGGAAATGCGGGATGAGCAGCAGCCGGCGGCTCCGGAGCCAGGGACACCCCCAGCTCCTGGCCTTGCTCAGCAACTCCTCCAGCATGGGGCCGGCTATAAATCTCTATAAATATAGAATTGCTCTATTTTTGTGTAAATGCAGAATAACGTAAAGTTACTTGCCATAAGGTATATGCCAGGCTCAGTGTTGCTGGGAGGGGGCTGGGAAAGAGGGTCCTGGGACATGCTGGTGTCAGGATCTTCACCTCAAAGGCCATCAGGGAGAGCATTGATGCAACTGCTTTATAGAACCATAGAATCATAGAATCATCTGGGTTGGAAGGGACCTCTGAGATCATAAAGTCCATTGATCCACTACTGCCATGGTTCCCAGCCCATGGCACTGAGTGCCACATCCAGTCTCTTCTGAAAAACCTCCCGGGATGGAGAATCCACCCCTTCCCTGGGCAGCCCATCCCAATGTCTGATCACCCTCTCTGGAAAGAATTTCTTCCTAAGCTCAAGCCCGTGGCCTCTTGTCTGACTGATATCTGCCTGGGAGCAGAGCCCGACCCCCCCCTGGCTCCAACCTCCTTTCAGGGAGTTGGAGAGAGTGATGAGGTCTCCCCTGAGCCTCCTCTTCTCCAGCCTCAACACCCCCAGCTCCCTCAGCCCTTCCTCACAGGACTTGTGCTGGATCCCTCTGTGCCCAGCCTGGAGCTGGCGTAGCCCAAGGGTCAACATTAGGTCCAATTCCGTTCGGTCTTCATTAAAGATGTGGGTGATGGCACAGAGTGTACCCATAGCAAGTCTGTTGATGAGAAGAACCAGGGAGGAGTGGGTGGTTCACCAGGGGGCTGTGCTGACATTTGGAGGGCCCTTGGCAGGCTGGAGAAATAGCCTGAAACCTCTGATGTTCAACGGAGGGAAGTGTGAAGTCCTGCACCTGGGGGAGAAAAACCCCACGCACAAGGACGTGCTGGAGGGCAGCTGTCTGGAAAGCAGCTTCCATGGAACCAGAATGGTTTGGAAGGCAAGATCCTGGCAGTCCCCACGAGAGCTGCTGGCTCCTGGCAGGTCTCTCCTCTGCCCTTGCAATTCCCTGTGTGGGTAAATCCCTTTATTTCTGAGATCTCCTGCTGTGGACTGAGCAAGCTGGGCAGGAACTCCCCAGATCCCTCACCAGGTCAGATTTCTCCCCTGGTCACCAGGTCTGAGAATCACACACATCTGCAGCCCCAGACACTTGTGCTTAAGAGAGAATTAATTAAATCATAGAATGGCCAGGCTTGGAAGGGACCTTGAAGATGATCTAGTTCCAAAGCCTCAATTTGGGCACCAAAACTGCCATGCTCTGCAATAGGGCATTTATTTCCTTATTCCTCTCTCTTACTGACCCAACTTCACTGTCACCCTGCCTCTGCCTGCTGCCTTCTCCCGTGCACCTCTGCTGGGTTCTGGCACAGAAATGGTTCCATGCCTCAGCAGCCAGGAATCTTACAAGGAAGCCCAGCACCCTCCTTACCCGGAGACCAGCAGGAAAATGTGACACCTCTCCACATTTTGTTGATCTGGGGTGTGCTAGGAAATGCAGACAGAAGGGTGCTCTCAGCAGGAGGTTTGCCAGGTGTCCCAGCCAGCAATGATGCACGTGGGTGCTCCTGAGCACTGAGAACAAGGAGTGTGATTAATCTGGAGTTATTGCTGATGGGACGTGGCCCGTGGGGTCCTGGCCATGCAGCAGCCACCTCTGCCTCCCTGGGACCTGGGCACCCACCCAGCATCTCACTGGGACACGGGCACCTGGTTGGGATGTGGGACCCTCCTCCTAGAACCTGGGTACCTGCAGGGCATCCCACAGCCATGGCTTCCTGGTCTCTCCCAGCCCAGCTTCTCCCAGGATTCATGTTCCACAGCCCAGCAGCCAGCAGCCTGGCTCACACCGTGGGATTTCGTGTTGTGGCTGCCCTGGATCCCCTTGGTACTGAAGGACACGTGCTAACAGAACAAAACACTTTATTGATGGCAACAGGGGCATAGGGATGGGGAGGTGGAGAAAGTTCTTGTCTTTTTGTCATGATCTTCTATTCACATGAGGCTGGACTTGATGGTCCTGAAAGTCTTTTCCAGCCTGAGCAATTCTATGATTCTTGGGGAGCTGCTGCCAGAGATGCTTCAGGCAGTGGAAGCAGAAAAGTCTCAGGAGGTCAATTCCTAATGGCTGAAGGTGCCCTCGTCCCAGCAATCTGCCTGGAAAAGAGAGGGATGGGGGCACAATGAAGGGAGTGAATGCTTGGGTGTCTGAGGAGGTTCCTGCTGGGCTTGGCTTCCTCTGGGAGACCTCCATCCCCAGAGGGATGCTCCGGGCAGCACGCTGAGCTGAGGGAAGCCCAGGCAGTCCCCATGTTGTACCGGGGGCTCCGGGAGCCTCTCAGCCCTGGGACATGGCGTGTCCCTTGGGAAGAGCCAGAGGACCTCTTGGGTCCTGCTGAGGCTTTCCTGCCCATCCTGGGGTTTGTGTTTTGATGGTGAACCTCCTGGGCCGAGGAGGTTCCCCCCATCCCCATTCTCCCCCCTCCCATCCCATCCCATCCCATCCCATCCCATCCCATCCCATCCCATCCCATCCCGTGTGAGTGCTCCAGGTGCTCACCTCTCCCTGGGGGTCCGCAGGTGCCTCCAGAGGCGAAGGGCCACTTGGGTGACCCAGGGTGGCCCCATGAACCACAGGGTCCTACGGAGCAGCTCTGTCCTGTCCACCTGGACAAGGGAGTCCCAAAGGTGGCTCAGGTGGCAGGACAGGTTGTCACACATGCTCTGTGTGACAACTGCAAGTTGCTTCAGGCTGTTGGGAATGCTGTCCATCAGGATGCTGATCCAGGTTGGGGGGGAACGAAGGGCGATGCTGCCAGGGGGTATGGTGACCGTGCTCTTGGCAGCAATGGGTGCTTGCTTCAGGTCCTCAGGAACAACGTCCATCCTGACATTGTCACAGGTTTTGGATTTGGGAAAGGCAACGCTTCTGGGGGATTCAGCAAAGGTGATCTCAAAAGCAACGGATGCTTGCTTCAGGTCCTTAGGAGCAAAGTCCATCCCCACATTGTCAGAGGTTTTGTGTTTGGGAAGGCCAATGCTTCTGGGGCATCCAGCAGAGGTGAGCTCAAGAGCAGCGGGTGCTTGCTTCATGTCCGTCCCGACATTGTCACAGGTTTTGTGGCTGGGAAGGCACATGTCTCTGGGGCATTCAGCAAAGCTGCTCTCAGCTGGCTTCAGGTCCTCAGGAGCAACGTCCATGCCAATCAAGCCGTAGGGTTTGGGAAGAGGAGTGATGCCAAGCCAGCTGAGGAAGGTGCTCTTGGCAACACTCAGCAGCTGCCTCAGGTCTTCCAGAGAGGCTCCTGTCTCGAGCCAGGCAGGGTAGATGGGGTGGACGAAGCCACCGGAAAACAGGGACACCAGGCAGAGAGCCACGGTCAGGGAGACAACCAGAGGGAACCTCATCCTGGTGTCTCCCAAGGAGAAAAATCTCACCGAGTGAAGGAGCTTGGGCTGAGCAGACCCTGAGCAGAGTGCAGCCAGTGACCAAGTGACCACCCCGTGCGTCTGCGCTGGCTAAGGGTTGCCAAGCTGGCAAGGCTGACGTCACGCCAGGCTTGGTGATGTCACGCCAGGCTTTGTGATGTCACCAGGCCCTTCCCCACACACCCGGCAGGCTCAGAGCTGTGGAGGAGCCGTGAGGTGGGTTTGGAAGGCTGCTGCTCCCACTGCTGTGCCTGCAGAGGAGCAGGACCACGTCCCTGGTGATCTGTGTCCTGAACTTCTCGGTGAGAAGGAGCTGAGACCAGAGCTGGGACACTGTGCCGTGGGTCTGCTCAGAGCCCTCTTGGGGACAAAGAGTCATCCCGTGTCAGGAGGGAAGGCAGTGAGGAGTGGGACTGCTCTGGAATCATTGCTGCTGGGACCCTGAGCCATGGGGTTCTGGGCATGCAGAGAGCTGAGTCCAGAATCGTTTCCCTTGTCCTGCTGGCCACACGATTGCTGAGAGAAGCCAGGATGCTCGTGGCCATGCTTTAAAAAAAGTCATTTCTTTATTTCTCTCTCATGACTGACAAGGTATGGACAGATGGCATGGGAGGCAACATACAAATTTTTCCTGAGGCTAGAATGGTGGCTACCATCCTAACACCGGGCTGGCTCTGCAGCACCAGTGCCTATAGAATCCTGTCACTATGGCAGAGAGGGTCTTGCATCATAGCACAGCTTGCTCCTTCTGCTTTGCAATAAAAAAAAAAACAAACCACAAAGCTTTTCACTTTTTACATGACCACTACACTGCACGTGAAATTTTAAATTACTCGTTTTCGCACTTAATAATTCAAAGTATTGACTTGTTTCTGTGCTAATGAGCCAGAGCATATCAAATATGACTGAAACATCATTCAACAAGAAGTCTACACTTTTCACTGAGGAGCTGAAGAGTGACCCACGTGAGTACATACAGGAACTGCCTGCTCTTGACTATGTTCCTGGTTACCCATCTTTGGGAGGTGAACAGGCCACACTGTGTTAACAGCACTGTCATCAGAGCTGCTGGAACTATGCTGCTTTATAGTTTCAATCCTCAATGTATATCGGCTTCTAAAACTCATGTTTTAGTAAAATGTTACAAAAATTTAATAAAAAAACATTTAGTAAAAATGTTCTGGTTCTCCTTTCTCTTTGGATGAGCTGCTCTGGGACAATATCCAGTCCCCTGCTGTGGAGTCCTTGGTCTGACCCTGCTGGAAAGGCTGTGGGCAGGAGTTGGTGGTGCCCATCCCAACTGGGACCCTTCCCTCTTCCTGAGGGATCCCAGGGGTGTGGTGTGAGGGGAGTCCCCTCCTCCTAATCCCTGCTCTGCCATCTAGAGGGGGAGGCAGCCGCTGGCTGTGGGCAACTTGGTCTCGTACCCTCTTTTCCATCCCAGGGGTCCCAGGCATGCAGGTCCATCAGGATGCCCCACGCTGTGGAATGGGGCAGACACTGGGTGCTGCCTATGAGAAACTGCACGGCCCTGAGCCCCAGGTGGGATTTGGGGGCAGTGCTGTGACCCCAATTGTTGGGATGCCACCAGCACCAGCTGCTCCCTCCAGGTGCTCACTGAGCTGGGTGTGTGGTTAGAGCAGCTCAGGTTTATGATCTGATTGACAGAAGGTCTGAAGTAAGGTTTTCAGAGAATCACAGAGAGTCAGGGGTTGGAAGGGACCTCAAAAGATCAAGGAGTGCTCCAACCCCCCTGCCAGAGCAGGGTCACCTCCAGCAGTCACACAGAACACATCCAGGGGGGATTTGGATGGCTCCAGGGAAGGAGACTCCACAAACCCCCTGGGCAGCCTGTTTTGGTGGTCACAAAAGCTTCGTCCTGTCACGGTAAAACCGCGGACCTCTCACCAGTCTGTCCCTGTGGCACTGGGAGCCCTCGGGAAGGGGCTCCACGCTGCCCCTGCCCCAGCCATGGGGATGCAGCGGCGGACGGGCGGATGCTCCAGGAGGGGCTTCTGCCTCGGGCTGTGTCCCAGTCTGGCTGAATGGCAAGAAGAAAGCGAAAAACTTCACTCGGTGCGAAAAAAAATATTAAAATCTGAGAGGAAGGAGTGTGATTAACGTAGAACGGTTGCCGGCGGGACACGGCTGACAGGGTCCCGGACACCGAGCCGTGTCACTGAGAACTTCCCCGGGACAGAACTTCCACATGGACACGGGCACCCCAAGGGACATTCGGGGGCTCTCGGGCACGGGTACCCCACAGCCACCCCCCCACGGGGACACCGCGGACACGGGAGAGCCCAGGCGGCAGGGATCGGGCCGGGGAAGTCCCTGCCGGCACAGGGTCGGGTCGGGCCAGTCTCTGCCGGTACCGGGGCAACCGGGGCAGTCCTTGCCGGTACCGGGGCGGGCCGGGGGCGGTGAGGGGCGGGCGAACCGGGGGCGGAAGGGGCGGGCGCGGGGCCGGGCCGCTTCCTGCCGCTGAGGAGGGGCCGGGCGGGGTGGGTTCGGTTCGGCTGCTGCGGGACCGCGGCGGACCCCGCTCCCGGCGTGAGTGAGCGCGGCCCGGGCCGCCTTTCCCCGTCGGGCGGGGGGGTTCGGCGGGGGCTTCCCGGGAGTCCCCCCCTACCCCGCCGGTGCGGGGGGTCTGGGGGTGCGGCCTGGGCCCTCGGCTCCCGGGCACGGGCAGGGGGTGCCGGCCTGGGCCCTCAGCCGGTCTGCTCCCTCGGTTCGGTTCGGTTCGGCTCGGCTCGGTCCCTTCCTGCCCGCCCGGGGTCCGGAGGGAAAGGGGGCGGGAGGGAAGGGAGGTTCGTCCCGCAGCAGCCGTCGGGAACCTGCGGAGCCGGGGCCCCGTTCTGCTGGGAAAACCCAGATACTGCCTCGCCCAGACCGCAAAATCTGGGACCGGGGGCCAAAATGTAACCCCCCCCCGACCCCCGACTTTTAATGTGGGTTTTAAAGGGATTAAATCTGATGTAATCAGGGGGCTAAGAATAGCATCGTCCACATTTCCCAGCATGTGCAAGGTGCTCTGAAAGGCGTCTGGCGGCTGAAAAGCTGTGCAAGGGGTTATTTGGCTGTGGGGCAGCCGGTGGGACCCTTCCCCGGGGCTTCGGGGCATCCCCTGGGTGCCGGTGAGCAGCGGAGTGATGGATGGGGCAGGGGATGGAGCTGAGGATGGGGCAGGGGATGGAGCTGGGGATGGGGCAGGGGATGGAGCTGGGGATGGGGCAGGGGATGGAGCTGAGGATGGGGCAGGGGATGGAGCTGAGGATGGGGCAGGGGATGGAGCAGGGGATGGGGCAGGGGATGAAGCTGAGGATGGGGCAGGGGATGGAGCAGAGAATGGGGCAGGGGATGGAGCAGAGAATGGGGCAGGGGATGGAGCAGGGGATGGGGCAGGGGATGGAGCAGAGAATGGGGCAGAGGATGGAGCTGAGGATGGGGCAGGGGATGGAGCTGAGGATGGATCAGGGGATGGAGCAGCCCGGGCTGGGCTCCTGGTTGGTGTGAGTGGTACCAAAGCAGCAGGCATTGCTCTGCTTTATTTGCAGGAAAGTTATTTGCAGCCGTGGCAGGCAGCAAGTCTGAGCTTATCCTCTGTGAACCGGCAGGCTGCTGGGTCTGTGATAACGCAGCTGGAAGGTGTTGCATGTGAAAGAAGGAGTTTGGGGGTTTTGTTTTTTTTCTCACGTAGCCAAATAAAGATGCGGCAGCTTTGTAGTTTTAGTTTAAAATTGTGGCAAAAATGTTTTGCTGTTGTTGGATGCAGGCTCCAATCTGACAATCTCAGTCTTGCAAAAATGATTTTATTATGCCTGAGTTCAAGTTAATTGTTTTTAAATGCTGTTTCTGTTTATTTTGAGAGTTAGTCTCTTTTTGTCATTGCTTTTCCTGTAGTTTCACTGGTTTCCCATTTCTGGATGGGAAGAAAGCTGTGAATATCAATATTCACAGATTAATCTTCGGTCCTTCTAATACATGAAAAAAAAGGTTAAGCCTCCTGCTTTAAATAATGATAGAATTAAATTTATTCCTAATTGAATAGCCATTAAAACTGAAATCAAAGCGAGTATTGTAAAAAGGGTTAACTTGCATTAGATGTAGAAGTTAGTGGTTGCTGGTGGAAGGCCTGTGCAGTTTGGAACTGTTATTCTTTCCAGAAAATGAATATCTGGAGTGGAATTTGGGTGGGCATCAGGCAGCATTGTTGATCTTTGCAGAGGTACCATTATTAGCATCCCTCTTACCTCTGCAGCACGCAGCTGCCTTCAGTTTCCAGACAGGAGTTTTATCTGATACCAAATTGTGGCTCTGCAGTGTAGCTGCTGAGCAGTGCTCCAATGTTTATGAGGTGCCAGCCTGCCTTAAATCCTTGGTAAATGTGCAAGGGAGAAGTACCTCCTGCCTCAGAGGGAGAGTTACTTGAAATATTTTTTCCTTTGGAAGAACAGCTTTAAGGATTCAGGGAGGCAGACAGTTTACTGACTTTATGATGTGTGTATTCTGTTTGCCTAGAGAATCATTATGCAGCTGTGGTGAAATTACTTTTAATGATGATTATATTTTCTGCTGCTGTAATCCAGGCTGTGAATTTTATAGCTGGATAAGGGCTTGAAGGCAAATCAGTGCATGGGGGTGGTCAGTTCTGTTATCCTAGAGCCAGCACAAAGAGAAGAAAGGAGGTTGTCTTGCTTCAGAATGTCACCCTGTTTTGTTTTTTTTTCCTTTTTGGTTTTTTTTTCTCTTCTGGATCAGATCTTGAAGCACAGGGTGAAGGTTTCTCCTCACGGTGCATGGACGGAAAGCCAATGCGCAGGTAAGAGCTGGGAACAGTTCTGCTTCTCTCAGGCAATAAATCTGAGATTGTGATTTCCTAAGTGATGAGACCATAAATTTTGTCGTTGTTGGGTTTTTTTTCTTTAAGGCCCGGCTAGGAGGATTGGGATATAAACCAGTCATTTTTAGTCCTTGTTTAGATACTTTTAATTTTTGATATTTGCAAGACCAGATGTCTTGAAATGGTTATGCTGTTAGTAACAGTACAGAAGGCAAGGTACCATAATTCTTCACCCCCCATTTATCATAATAATTCAAATCTGTATTGAATTACTTAGGTCTGCAAATTGTGTGAAAAACTGCCTGAAATTCTAAGGGGTGTTATTTTTCCCTTACCTAAAAGATTTTAGTCCCTTTGATGGGTTGAGGTCTTTGGTGAAAAGGAGATTTCCTCTTCTAATTACAGATGCCAGCTGCCTCGGTTCTAATGAGCTGAAGATACAGCTGAAGTTTAATTCAGAGAAGTTCTTGCTGTGATTATGTCAGAATCATTATCTGTTATGTAGAGAAAAAGTTGTGGCAGTAAGTCAGCAGGGTGACAGGCTGGCAAACAGGACTGTGGTGGCAATCCCAGGGCAAAGCTTAGCAGCAGATACATCTTGGTATCTGATGCAGGTTGTGGGGAAGCAAAGTTTCCTGAAGTTCTGCACCTCTAAATGAAGTAAAGAGAACTCAGAGAATTGCTTAGTCTGTCTGCTCTCTTTAGGATGTGTAAAGCAGGGAAGCTTTATTCTGGGTAAACAGGAATGGAAGGGAAGGAGTTTTAACTGCTCATGGGTATGCAGAGCATTTCTGTCTCCAGCATTTGCAGAAACCATTTGTGTGGGTTCTGTGTAAAGGGGTAAGAAATAAATAGTCATTTAAACCCTTGAAGAGTGACAGAGTTGTTTAATTAAATGAACCCCTCAACTGCAACAAAAAAAGACTGTGCTGCTGCTTCAGTTGAGCTGATGCTTGGGACAGGATCCGGGTGTCACTGGGCCCTGCATTGTTCAGTATTTTTGCCCAGATAAAAAATGTGGTTTAGACACTGAGGACCTGTGTGGGACTTCTGCAGATGAGTACCAAGATGGATTAAGCAGCAGACGAGTTCTTCCATCTTAGTCTTCTACAAGAGAGGCTTTTTTACATCTTAACAAGTATAAACCCACAGCTTTTCATGTTCTTATGTGGTGCTCCATTTATCAAAGTCTTTTTCCACAATGGCATAAAATTGGTGACTGGCTTGGCTTGTGTTCTTGTTTTCCTTCCAATGCCAGCCCTGACCTTGTGTTTCTGCACATGGGCATCCTCAGTCTGGGTGAGACTGAGTTTTCTGGGCTTGGTCAGTGTAGCTAGAGACATGCACACCAGATCCTTGCTGTGTTAAACAGGATTGCAGTCAGGTTTATCTGCTTCTTGGCTCAACTCAGCATCACTGAGGACGTATACCTAAACCTGGCTAGGTAAGAAGTCAGTGATACTTATAATTACACTTTTAGCTAACTATTTCCTAGAGTATGGGTTGCCACAGTGAAGGATTTCAGTTTGCTCAGTTGGCAGGGATGGGTTGGTCACTTCTGTTGCTGAAGGCAATGCCTTTGGCTGGCCCCAATCAGAGATCTGTGTTGTAGCAGTTCTGTAATGAGTCCAGAGCATACTCCTTGTGTGTGCATTAAATTCAAAACAAGGCACTGACAGAAATTACTGCCAGGTTGGTTTGTTTTCTTTATTTGCCACTAAAATCTGTTGCTACTGAAATCCACTAGAGTATGGTTTTGGATTTCAGTGGAGGTTTTCAGCTCGAGACTTTGCTCCATAGGCCTTAGGTCAGGCTATTGTTTTCTGCTGAACTGTGTTAAAGCTTGCTTGTAATTGCATGGTGAAACCTGTGTTATCTTAAAGAAATGCAGGTTACTCTGACTTCAGAGTTAAGGAGCTCTGTGACAGTGTTGGAGAGATTTTTTCCTAGGTATGTGTTACAAGATTTTTTTTTTTTTTTTTGAGTTTTGGAAGAAGCTGCTGTAAGCTCTAAGGATTGTGTCTCGTAGATGTCTGTGCTGATGAATAAAGCTTTGGGAAGTGCCATAAATAAAATGGAGGCAGAGCAGCCTATTTATTTAGCTGATTTAATGCTGCAGGCTGCCTGTGTTCCCACTTGTCCTTTTCAGCAGTGTGCTACAAACCCTGATCCTTTGTCAGCCCTCTCTTAATGCCAATGTATTTGCTGTTTTCCCCAGCCTGGCATTTTGATGGGAGCTAATCCCAGGATATCTGCAAGCTGAGTGATCCTCAGCCTGATTCTTACTCACCCTGAGTGTTAGGAGCATCCCTGAGCTCTGTGGCTGTGCCATGGGAGAACCAAGTGCTGCCTTCTGTCTTTCACACCTCTGGGCTCCTGACTCATCATTTCAGTCTCTCTGCATATGTATGCATGCTGCAGCTCAATTGTTATCCTTGTGGAGACACATGCCATCAGATGGTGTCCTTCCAATTCACACTTCTGGGCTTGTGTATAGCAGCAACCCACAATGCTTAACATCAAGCATCTGGTTTGATCCAGTATGGAAATTCCCAACCCCATTGATCACTAGCTGCTCTGTTACCTCAAAGATCTGTTATGGATGAATCAGGAGTGCTAATTTGATTATTAATCTTTTTTTTTTTTTTTTTCTTCCATCCATTCAATTTTCTTTAATCATTAACCAGCACTTTCTCTCCTGGAAGGAGGAGGCTGGTTGCAATGCAGGCACTCAGGAGTGCCTCCAGCTTTTACTCACCAGGCTCCTTTTCAGTTAGTTAAAGTCTTGTTCAGCAGAGGCTCATTTGGGCAGAAAAATCCTGTTCTTCCCTGAGTAGGAAGGAGCAGGATGACTGCCTGGATCTGGCCAGCTGATCACTTGGCACGGGATGGTGCCTCCCCATTGCTCTGTGTCAGCAGAGTTTTGGGTGCTGGGACTGACAGAGTGCACTGTGTGCCTGGTAGCAGCATGGCCTGAATCTGATATTTCTGTCCTTAGAATCTGTGCCAGTTTAAAAACCTCTCTGAGATCTGCTTTAGGGCTGGTTTTAGTAGGGGTTGTCTTTGAGGAAAGCCTACAGGTGTGACAGAGGGGCTTTGATTGACAACCTGATCAAGAAGAAGCTGTCCAAAATTATTACAGTACCCTGGCTCTTAAGAGAACTCTTTCTTTTTTGTCCCAGAGGTTGGTTTGACACAGCTTGAAACCCCTAAGACACAACAAGGTCCATTTGGCTTGCTTAGCAAGAGCTATGCTCCACAGGGGGATTTTTGTCACCATCTTCTCCATCTCTTGGTAGGGGAATTAAATTGCTTACCCTCTGGCCTTGGGGCTAGGAGAGTAAGCCAGATAGGTAAATTAATCTTCAGCCAAGGTTTCTTGGTTTTTTTATAGGGATACCACTAAACTTAGATCTGTGTATTCTGCTGCAAGGAGAGCTTGGCTGTGCTGCTCCTGAGGAACTTGGCAGAGCTTTTAAAATGGTTTTCAAAGCCCACAAGGTGAATTTGGGCTGTGAGGGACAAGAGTGGGTGGAGGAGAGCAAGAGGCAGTGTGACAGCAGAAGGGTTTCTCAGAGGTGTCAGAAAAGGAGAACAGTGATGGATATAAAGAGGGAGCAGGGATAAAAACCCAGGCATTTAAGGTGCAGAGGCCGAACAGGAGCAAGCAAGCAAAACCCAGAGGGGAGACCCAGCTGGGTCTGTGTGACTGAGATATGAGGGAAGAGGTAATGGTCTGAAACATCTGAATATGATGATCAAGAAAAGGGTGTGGGGGGGAATGGGAGAGCAGGCTAAGATGCAAGTGAATAATTTGAGAAACTGCTTTCCCTGTGGATAGAAAGTGCTTTTGACATAACAATGAGGGGAGAAAGGTGTGAGTTGCTTTTCAAATTCTCTCCCTCAAGCATGCTGCAAAGTACATGGAGCAATGGCAAAGCAAAGTTTGATTCCTTTTCACCTCTGAGTCTGAGGAGAGGTAGGTGGTGGCAGCTCACAAATACCAGTGTACCAGAGCAGGTGGTAAAGGAGATGTCCTGGGTCTCTCCGTGTGTCACCAGCAGCCAGTGCACTCATTTATAACCATCAGCATTCTGATATTTTGCTCAGCATGCTTTGATTGCTCAAAGTGATGGTTTTCCTTTGAAGGGGGCAGAGGCAATAGTTTCCTGTGCTTTGTTTTCGTAGTAACTGGTGCTGGGAAGTCTCTTTAAAGGACAGAAATTCACATATGTTCAAAACATGGGAGGTGGCAGCCCAGTTCTGTGTGCGCTGACCCGGCTGCTGTAAACAGAGTTGGGTTTGGTTCTGGTTTCGGTCCGAGTGTGATGGGAAGCCTGGGGTGCAGGGAGGCATCTCTCCCAAGGGAGGTGTGGGGTCTGTCATCTCAGGTCATCCCTGCAGGAGGGCTCAGGGCAGTTTCTGTTCTCTGGAGTCTGGAGCATCATCTGTCAGCAGTGCTGCCAGGCAGAGGGGGTGGCATGGAGAGTGACAGAGCTGGTGTCTGCTCAGGAGTGTGGGGAGAAAAGGAAAGATACCTCAACTTCTGTAAGGACAGCAGAGAGCTAGAACATTGCAGGAGGAGCTGGGAATCCCCTGCTCTGTTCCAGAAACTTGGTTTGTATGTTCTCAGTGGTTCCTCCTCTCTACGGTTGCACTTTGTGTTCTTCCTTTCTTGTTAGGCCAATAGTTGTGGATACTTTGATTTTTTTGACTTTTTCCTGCTTGGTCTGATAATCCCACTTGCCTTCTGCAGTTTTTAGTCTGCCATTCCTGGGAAAGAAGAAACTTTTGGAATGTGTCAGAGAAGGTGGGTTGAGTCAGAAGCCTCTATAATTCAAAAACATCCAAAGAGGTGGTAATTAAATGGATATTCTGTGAAGCTGAAGGACACTTGTGGTAGGCTGCAGGCCACCTGGAGTTGCTGAGGGCTGTGTGGCAGTTCAGTGTGCTCAGATACCACAGCGATGAGCAACCCTGTCAAAAATGTTGATAGAAGAACAGACGGGTTTGGTTCAGTCATGCAGTGGAAATGTTTGCAGTGGAAATCCATCTCTGTCAGGGGAAACTGGAGTGGCAGTGGGCAGGTCAGTGACTCTGCTCTGCTGGGAGCCACTCTCTGGGCAAGGGGGTAGTGCTGAGCTCTGCTGGTACACGGGGCTGTGAGGAGGCTGCAGGTAATAAATTAAATCCCTGTGTTTGGTTGGGCAGTGCAGAGGTGTGTGTCAGACAGAGCAGGCAAACCCAGCTATAAATACAGCCTGCTGCAAGCTGACGTTTGTTTACTCATAGCTACACTTCGTTTTGGGACAGATTCTCCTTCCCACTGACCCCAGGGTGGTTTCCACAGCCCAGCAGGGGCACTGCTGGCCGGCACTGGGTGTGAGCTGTGGAACTGGTGGTCTCGGAGGTGCTGATGCTGTCCCTTGGCTTCCTCCCCTGCAGGGGGACCAGTGCTCGCCCAGGAGAGACCGGGATGGACGTGACCAGCCGCTGCACCCTCGGAGACCCCAACAAGCTGCCCGAAGGGGTGCCCCAGCCTGCTCGCATGCCCTACATCTCTGACAAGCACCCCAGGCAGACCCTGGAAGTCATCAATCTCCTGCGGAAGCACCGGGAGCTCTGTGATGTGGTGCTGGTGGTGGGTGCCAAGAAGATCTACGCCCACAGGGTGATCCTCTCGGCCTGCAGCCCCTACTTCAGGGCCATGTTCACGGGGGAGCTGGCGGAGAGCAGGCAGACGGAGGTGGTGATCAGAGACATCGACGAGCGGGCCATGGAGCTGCTGATTGACTTTGCTTACACCTCCCAGATCACGGTGGAAGAGGGCAATGTCCAGACCTTGCTGCCAGCAGCTTGCCTCCTCCAGCTGGCCGAGATCCAGGAGGCCTGCTGCGAGTTCCTCAAGAGGCAGCTGGACCCTTCCAATTGCCTGGGCATCCGGGCGTTTGCCGACACTCACTCCTGCAGGGAGCTCCTGAGGATTGCTGACAAGTTCACCCAGCACAACTTCCAGGAGGTGAGAAACCAGTGTGCTGGAATCCTGGTGTCAAATCTGTCGTGTCAGTGCCCGGGCAACCCTCACTTTGTGTTTCTTTCTAAGTCCCGGGTTGGTATCTGCTCATGGTGATGGGTGCCAGCTGTGAGCTGGGGAGGGAAGGAGGAAGGGGCCCTTGGAGGACTCCTCTGCACTGCTCTGTGGGTGAACTTCTCCTCTGGGAGCTGTGTGCTGGGGGCTCAGTGCAAGGCAGGGTCTCTGGCATGCTTGGTGTGGTACCTGGCGTGGCTGGGTGATGCTGTGAGATTCTCCTCCCCTTCCAGAAATGTTCCACAGGATTGGAGGGGAGAGAGGTGTTAGAGTAAGGACAGTACATCAGCAGCACCAAAAAACTGGGACTGGAAATGTGGGTGTGTGGGGGAGGATAACAGCTGCCTCAGTGGAGTCTTGAACTCCTCTGCTGTAGCAGAACCAGGATTTTGCATCTATTATTCAGCAGAAGTTGTTTGTAAGTAATTCAGATGTGTAATTTTGTTGCTGACCTTCATAAACCCAAGTCTCTCTTCCTTTGTTAATTCTGCCTAGATGATTTTGGAGGAAAAAATTTACCAGCATCTGGTTCAGAGAAGGAGCAGCATAATAATGGAGGTTTCTATGGTCAATAGCCTGTGTGGTTCTTTACTTAACTGTTACACACCCAGATGCAGAAAGGAGCCCAACACTTGAGGTGGTGTCTTTCCTGAGCCCCAGTTGGAAGGGCAGGAATTTGCCAAGTGTGCTCAGCATGAAGGTTTGCTAGAGAATTTTACACAACTTGCACTCTTCCATGCCCTGGAACAGGTAGCCTGCTGCAGAAAAATCCCTTCTTTCCACCTGCCTGACAGGTAGAACCTTTCCAAAGGGAGTAACTCTGGTACTGATTCTGGATGCTGATTAATTTCCCCAGGGAAGTTGCAGTATGTAAGTGCTCTGATTGATTGCAGTTTGATGACTTTTTTTTTTATTTCCCACCCCCAGGAATTAGATTGGAATTATATTAATTTCAGTTAGGTCATACTTTAAGAAAATGATGAGCAGAAGCAAACACAATTGAGCTTGACTGTTGGACACATGGAAGATGACAATACTTTGTATTTAACTGTAGACCTGTGACATCAGTTTACTCTGAAGGCTGCACTGAAATGTCTTTCCTAACCATGAAGAACACAATTTGCTGTTTAAGATAAAGAGGTTGTTTTCTTTCCAAAACTTGGTGATTTCCCAAAAGCCCTACGTTCTTGCTGGCCATTTCATGTGCTCTTTGCTTGCTCTGAATTTCTTCTCTTCTGAATTTTTCTTTGGGAGCAGGATGGCTAACCAGATGGTTGTTTATTTTCAGTGCTTGGTGGTTTTAATGGTTAGATCTGTGCTCTTCTCATTATTACATGAGTAGGGCATGCTTACAAGCCTCTAAATAACTTTTTAACTGCGTGACAATTTTGTTTTAAAGTGTTTTAGCATTAATACGTGCAGCTGGCTGATAAGAGCTGCCAGCTCTGGGGCTTTTTATTGTTGCATCCCCCCGAAGACAGCTTCCTGTCTTCCTTATCCCTGTTAAAGCACACAAAGGCAAAATACTTGGGTTTCAGCAAGCACTCTCCTCCAAGATGATGCATATTATAATTGACTTAACTGAATCTGGAAAGCAGTTGCTTGGATTAGAGCACAATTTCCTTGGCCTGGGCAGGTTTTGGTGTCTGTTGCAGTGCCCCAGGAGTTTTGCAGTCCTTTGTTCTTAATGATCTTTTCTTTTGCTTCCACTTTTTCTCTGCAGATGAACCTCAGTGGTGCTGCTTGTTGGGTTTGTATTCTGCTCTGCCCTTTTTTTTCCATCTGGAGAGTGGATCTCCATCTCTGATGGCAGCCAGTGACTTGGCTACTTAATCATCCTCCTCTGTGGAGGCTCAGAATTGATAAAAAAAGTGCCCTGCTCTGCAGAGGCTGTGTGTTCCTCCTTCCTCCTGCCAGAAAGACCTGTAAGATGAGAAGTTCCTGAATGGCAATGTAAAATGTTGAGCACCAGGCACCAGGCCAACCCATGCAGTTGCTGTGGATGCAGTCTGGACTGCTTCACCCCCTCTGCCCTGCTAGCCTCTAGTTCTATTAATTTTTATGTGTAGTGCTGCATTACATCATTAACTTCTTGGTAAAGTGTTTTTCTGCCTTTTCCATTCCCCTCAATTTAATTTGTTGCCTAAAACTCCTCGTGGATCTTGTGCATGTAACATGAAATGGTTCTATTAACAACTATGTTGTACAAGAACAGGCTTTGTATATTTTTTTTTTTTTGTTGTTTCTGACATCTATATAATGGGAAAAGATATACTTAAGGATTAACAACTTGTACTTTTTATTGACAGGCAACAGTTGCACTCCATATTGTATACTCATGCCATTTACTCTCTCTGTAAATGCAGTAATGTGTGTGAACACTCTAGAGGAAATGAAACCCATCCCATTCTTGTTTAATAAGCAAATGAGTCAAATAGGCCATTAATATTAGTCAGATAATTATTAGGGTCTTGATAATTAAGCCAAACTAAACCAGAGCATTTTAAATAATTATTTGTTTTACTGTGCAAACTACTAACAAGTGGCATAGTATTAGTACCTGGGTTTGCCATGGGTGCAGCTGAGCTTTCTGAGGGACCATCCTTAACTCAAAAGTTTCCAGAGGCTCTGAGTCTGAGTCTGCCCATGTGGCAGGGAGGGATTTTATGGAGAAATGCTGATCCAGAACTTGAATGACCAGCCCAGCTCTTACTCTGGGGCAGCAGTGTGTGTGGGATAACCTTGCTGGGGCTCTTGGGATCCTAAACCAAAGTCTGGGCACTGGTCCCACTGCCTCTTCTGCTCCTTTCAACTCCGTCTGGTGTTGTCAGTGCTTCCCAACTTTTGTCTCTTCGTGCACTGCTCTCACTTAATTTCTGTAGCCCATTGGAAGGACTGCACAGCTGACTGCTGCTGAGCTGATCGGGTCAAAGAATGTTATTTTTCCTTCATTTATGCTGCAGATCACAAAATAAGTCCTGGATTTCTAATGTGGTTGCAAGTGATAAGGCCAAGCTGATGCTGCTTTCTCTCTCTGAGCCTCTCTCAGGCGGCAGCCCCCAGGCTGGGAGTGCCTTAGGGAAGCTGGCAGTTACCAACCAAACCATTGCTGCAGTTGTCTTTATTTCAATTTTTGCCTCTTTCCCTGGTGTCTGTGCAGGAGATGTGGGGGTGCCTGAGCTCTGTGACCTCTCAAGGCAGTTGCAGGCTCTGGGGTGTCTTGTGTGAGCAGCTAAAGCCTCCTGAGAAACTTGGTTGCTATCTTGGCTACTGAAGGAATGAACATGTTTGCAGATGGTTGGTGGCTTGAATATCACAAGAGATCAGTTCTTAGGAGGCTCTGGTTCCCCCTGAAGTGCATTTGAACTTGTGCATGCTTCATGGATATATTTAGAGCAAATGAAAGAGGCAGGATCAAATGAGTCCATCACCCTCTCCTGAAACATTTTCTGTGGTGTCACAAGTCCCCTTTCAGGAAGATTTTCCATATTCTCTGTGATGCCTCTGGTAACTTGTTTCTGAGACTTATTTTTGTGCTCTGTTTTGAATTTTTTAGTGAACAGAGCCTCTCTATTCCAGTACCACTTTTGGGTCACGATGTGTTTATCACCTACACAACATTCTTATACTAGAGGCAGCAAAGGGGGAGACTGACTGTAAAGAAGGGCTTTGTTTTTCCAAACTTGGAAACCCGATCAGTGTGTTCAATGGTTTTAAAATTGTCCTATAAAAAAAAAAAAAAGCTTTGTGTAAAATTCCCTTTCAGTTGCATGTAAAGGTGTCTGTCTTGCTAGCAACTTTGTGCTGCTCTGTGCAGCAAACCCTTCCTGTGCTCGTGTCAAACCTGAGATGGGGATTTGGCACTGCACCAGCTCAGCCCCTTAGACTCCAGTTCAGGCAGACTGTGTCCCCTTGGGCTGAAGTGCTGCAGTGGTGAATGGCTGTGCTGTTCTGGCCACTGTCCTTACTTTGTTGTTTTTTTTTTTCCCCCCTTTTTCATTTGACCAGGTAATGGAGAGTGAGGAGTTCATGCTGCTCCCTGCCAACCAGCTCATAGACATCATCTCCAGTGACGAGCTGAACGTGCGCAGCGAGGAGCAGGTCTTCAATGCAGTGATGGCCTGGGTGAAATACAGCATCCAGGAGAGAAGACCCCAGCTGCCACAGGTAGGCTGGAGCTCAGGCCCATTTCAGGCCACTTTACCCAGGGGAAGGGTAATCAGGGCTGCTGTGGAGGTGCCGTGGTTCTGAATGCAGGCAAAGCCACAGTAATTCTGATTCCCAGCTGTGCTGGGTGGCTTGAACATCCCCTTCGTGGAAGTTGGAGGGTGCAGTGGGTAGAGCCCTCAGTGGGGGCTTTGTTGGGTTGTTTCCAGGTAGGACTTGCCAAACTGGGTCATTCCAGTAGTCTGTCGAGACAAACCTGCCTGCAGTGTGTTGTATGAAAAGGAAGTGATGGATAATAAAAAGCTTGTCTTTGTTTGAGCTGTACCTTTAAGCTCTGCAGAATGGTTTTCTGGAAATATGATGCTTCATGTGAGCCAAGCCATCTCCCAGAGAAGCACCCATTCTGACCAAGCTGTCAGCCAGAAAGCCTCTGAAGTCTCAGGCTCTGTGATCAAAAGAGGTGTGAGTCTGCCTGCCTCAGTGTTTCTGCTTTGGAAATAGACATTAAATCCAACTTTATTTAGTGGAAAGCTTTTGAAAATTATTTTGAATAAACAAACCAGAAAAACCTGCTGTTCTCAAAGTAGTTCTGAATGCTCTTAGAGCTGTGTGCCTTTTCAGGCCCCTTGTCTATGCCTGCTTGGACCTCTAAATGCTAAACTGTTGTGAAAGATGTGTGGTTTGTTACTGCTCATTTACTGCACAGTATCAGCCCCATTTGAGAGATAAATGGTTGGGAAAACTTGTAACTCAACCAGTGTTTCAGGCAGGTTTATTGACATCTATAATTTTGTGAAGGTTTCCAATTGTGACCTTGCTTTCGGCTGTTAACAGACCCGGGGATTGTCCCATTTCAAAGACTTGTTTTTCTGTATCTAAATTGGTACACTGGAAAGGCCAAGGTGCTGTCAGATAAGCTGCATTTAAGTGAGATGTCAGGGTTTGGGTGTATAAATAATGGTGCCTGCCTGCCAGAGGGATTCCCAGCTCTTTATAGAAACAGATTAGCCAGTGTTTTGGTTTCCCTCTGGCTTCCTGCAGCTCTGTGTTGGTGTGTGGCTCAGCAGACGTGCTCTGCTCTGTGTTTCAGGTCCTGCAGCACGTCCGGCTGCCACTCCTGAGTCCCAAGTTCCTCGTGGGGACAGTGGGCTCTGACCCCCTCATCAAGAGTGACGAGGAATGCCGGTAATTCCCTTCCTGCCCCACACAACTGACCCGGGGTTTGGGGCACTCGGGTCCCTCCTGTGCACCCCTTCTCTAAAGCTGTGCTGATTTCCCAGTGGGTGCTGGGTGATGTCCCACGACCTCCTCTTCTGCAGCTGGGGGGAGGAGAGGTGTGAGCTGTGTGTGTATCACCTGAGGAACACCCAGCACTGGGCTCTGGAAGTGGTGTTGATCCTACAGGTTCTCAGTGAACCAGTAACCTCTTGAGTGCACAGTTTGGCTGTTGGTAGAATACCCCTCAGCATTGTTTTCCATTTCACAGTTTTGTTTCTCTAGCCGTGGCCTTTCATTGCAGCTTACCACCTGCATGTCATTCATACTTCCATGAGGACTTGAAGTAGTTTTTCCGTGTAAAGATCTGCACTTTGACAACTGAATTGGATTCTTTACAGTCTGCTGTTTCCCACAGTGCTAGTGCAGGGAAACTGTCCTTCCCTTCTCTTATGGTATCAGTCTCACCTTGCTAGTTCTGTATCCTCTGTAAAAAGCTCAGGGGACAGGGAAGTAGGGCTCTTTTTTGTTGTTGTTGTCTTTTGTTTTATTCAGGGGTTTGGAATATTAGGCTTAGTCCAGGTGGCAAGTCATGAATGGATGAACAGTGTGAGCTGGACAGAGCTGATGGAGAAAATATTCATCAGAAGGGTACTATCTCCATCTATTGGTCATGTGTGTGTATTATGTATTTGTGTGCTTCTCAACTCCTGTTTTGTTCCTAGGGCAAAACAACTAATTGTTCAGTTTGAGCTTGAGGCAGCCTGTGGTTTTCTGCTTTGTGTCGTACGCCTGACTCTTGGCACAGTTTTTTATCAGGCTTTATAGCAAGCAGTATCTATTATTCTGGCCAAGTATTGGCACAGGTCTGCTGCTGTCACAGTGTAAATGGCTTGTGGGCAGCTGATGAGTGTTGAGGTGACAGTGTACGTTCTGACTGAAGCCACTCACCCACTTACCTGATCTGTCATTTCCTGAAGTACCAGTGGTGGCTGCCCTGGCCATCAGATTTTTCTTTCAGTACCTTTCTCCTGAGAGCAGTGAACTGGGGGAATTAACATTTTCCTGTCTTGCCCAGGGATCTAGTAGATGAAGCTAAAAATTACCTGCTCTTGCCCCAAGAGCGGCCGCTGATGCAAGGACCAAGAACTCGGCCACGCAAACCGATCCGCTGCGGGGAGGTGCTCTTTGCAGGTCTGTACAGCTCCTGCTGCAGGGCTTCTGGGGACAGGGCTCCTGGGGACAGGGCTCCTGGGGACAGGGCTCCTGGGGACAGGGCTTCTGGGGACAGGGCTCCTGCCAGGCTGGGCTCCACAGCCTGTTTCTCAAGTGCATTATCAGCTGGGAGAGTGGGTCTCTTCAGCTTGGGGGAGACGGAGGGGTGAGCTCAGTAATGTGTGTAAATAAGGAGAGGGTGAGTGGCAGGGGGGTGCATGGTGTCCCATGATTGATGGGACGTTCTCAGTGGTGTCCCATGACAGGACAAGGGGCAATGGGTACAAACTGGGGCATAGGAGGTTGCACATAAAGGTATGGAAAAACTTTTTCCCTGTGAGGGTGAGGGAGCCCTGGCCCAGGCTGCCCAGGGGGTTTGTGGAGTCTCCTTCCCTGGAGCCATCCAAATCCCCCCTGGATGTGTTCTGTGTGACTGCTGGAGGTGACCCTGCTCTGGCAGGGGGGTTGGAGCACTCCGTGATCTCTTGAGGTCCCTTCCAACCCCTGACTCTCTGTGATTTGAGTTAACCTACAGCTCCTTATTGTGTGATTTCTCTGGTGCAATGAACGCCAGAGTACTCGGAAACTGCATCTGTTCCTCTTGACAAGCCGCATTCTGCCTCCTTCTCATCCTCAGGATGAGCACCTCAGAGATGGGGTTCCAGGGGGGTTCCAGGGGGGTTGTTTGTCCCAGGCAGTGTTGTGATGCTGTGTTGTGTCCCTGCAGTGGGGGGCTGGTGCAGTGGGGATGCCATCTCCAGCGTGGAGCGCTACGACCCGCAGACCAACGAGTGGCGGATGGTGGCTTCCATGAGCAAGCGGCGCTGTGGGGTCGGGGTCAGTGTCCTGGATGATCTCCTCTATGCTGTGGGGGGACACGACGGTTCCTCCTACCTGAACAGCGTGGAAAGGTAGGTCTGTGCCTGGCCACTGTGCAAAAAGGTAGCTCTGAATGTTTAAAGTGGGCTGCAGCCTCTTTAAAATCTTGTTTTGCCTGCTGTTTTCTGGTTCTGCTGAAAACCTGAACTTTGGGTTACACGTTACTTCCTCCTCTCTTCTATCCACCTTGTCAATATTGCTAGGACTTACTATGACAAGCCTTTGTAGCCTTTGGTGTAAGGCAGGAATACATGAAAGAAGGGTCTGGTCCTGGTTAACCCCTGCATTGCTGGTTTGGTTTTAGCATTGCTGAGGAAGGTGAGGTTACAGCGAGTGTTTCTTAGATGCTGAGGGGAAGATCCTGGAGTTTTACTGAAGTAATTACTGGGTAATTAGAGAAATAAGGAACCTTGGCATTCATGCAGAAGTTGGAAAATAGGTCAGTTTTAGACCTATGGAAGACTTAAGTCAAAAAAGCTTTCCCAAACTTTGTAGTCTGGGGAGCTGCACATGGCAATCCCTGTGCTTAAAAGCTGCCTGACTCCTGGTGCTCTCAAGTCCAATGAGCTATACAAGTATCTCCTTTCTGCCTCAGCCTGCCCTTCCACCCACCCGTCTCCCCAGACACTCCCAGCTTCCCAGATCATTACCCAAGCCTTCCATCTGCCACGTTCTGCACATCTCTGCTCCAGGTTTCCTTCTCTCTGAATTCCCAGCTCACTCTGGTTCTTTCCTCTCCTGTCTCGAGGTGCAGGTCTCAGTGCTGGCTCTCGTGTGAGCTCCAGAGAACACACAGCCCCATGTCAGCCAGTCCCTGGTAACCTGCTCTCTGGAGGGTGTGAACCTTTAATCTGCAGTTGGAATCATCTCAATTTGAACATTCCTGGATTAACATGTGTTGGGTGCATTACATGATTTCTGGGGTTTTATCCAGCTTACAAATAGCTGTGTTGCAGTTTAAGCTCAAGACAGGGAAGTTTCACTGCCTCAGTAGTTCCCAGGCACAGGAGAATGTGAAGCCTACTTAGGGAAGCAACTTGTGCTGTTTGTGTTTTTTTTTTCTAGGTATGATCCAAAGACAAATCAGTGGAGCAGTGATGTGGCCCCCACCAGTACCTGCAGGACCAGTGTTGGAGTAGCAGTTCTTGGGGGCTACCTCTATGCTGTGGGTGGCCAGGATGGTGTCTCCTGTCTCAACATTGTGGAAAGGTACATTTTAATTTGAAAAAAAATAGTAAAAAAATAGCAGGGCACAGAATTTTTATCTGGAGAGAATAAGGTCAGCTTTCTTGCCCCTTTGTGAAGATGCCAACAGTTTGCTAAGCTTTGGAGTTGTGTTCTTTTGCTAGGTATGATCCCAAAGAAAACAAATGGACTCGAGTGGCTTCCATGAGCACCAGGCGCCTGGGAGTTGCAGTGGCTGTGCTGGGGGGCTTCCTCTATGCTGTGGGGGGCTCTGATGGGACATCTCCTCTCAATACTGGTATGCTTTTTGCTGTCCTTTAATGCACTCAGCACTCGTCACGGTCCTGTGTGTCCTTAGTGTCCCCAGATGGCTGTTGGGTATCTTCAGTGATCAGTTTTACTGCAGTTCTTCTTTTTCAGATTTTAATTTTGCCATACAGTAATTCACTCCCCAGACTTGTGAGCCCCTGTTGCCTGGTCGTGTGGGTTTTAAATTTATTTTTATCTTTCTGGATGCTGCATTTGGCAGCATGTCCTGAGTACAGCGAACTTGCATAACAGTTGCAAGCAAATATTTTTTTTTTCCCCTGCAGTAGCCCTTTCCTGCTGTTGGAAGGAAGGTGCCAAAGGTAAAAGTACTGCAAGGGGGTAGTGCAGGTGATTTTGCAGCACTGCCAGCTCAGTTTTGAGATGCTGACTGTGAGTGTCTAGGAGTGGAGGCAGAAGGGAGAACAGCCCGTGTTCCATAGAGGAGGAGCTGATAACAAACCGATTTTTCAGACATTTGGTGTGTGGCAGTTGTGGAGTCTTTGCAGACTTTGTTTGCAGGCTGAAAGCTGGCACTGAGCCCCACTGTCCCTTGTCCTAAGATGTGTCCTTTGCCCTGCAGTGGAGCGCTACAACCCCCAGGACAACCGCTGGCACACGATTGCACCCATGGGGACAAGGAGGAAGCACCTGGGCTGTGCAGTGTACCAGGACATGATCTATGCTGTGGGGGGCAGAGATGATACCACAGAGCTCAGCAGTGCTGAGAGGTACAACCCTAGAACCAACCAGTGGTCTCCTGTCGTGGCCATGACGTCCCGGCGCAGCGGGGTGAGTTGCCCGGTCACAGGGTGTTTGGGTTGGAAGAGACCTCCAAGCTCATCCAGTCCAACCTTTGGCCAACACCACAGTCTACTAAACCCTGGCCTTAAGGACCAGCTCCAAATGCCTCTAAAACGCCTCCGGGGATGGGGACTCCAGCACTGTCCTGGGCCATTCCAGTGCCTGACAACCCTCTCAGTGAAAAAATATTTCCTGACATCCAGCCTAAACCTCCCCTGCTGCAGCTTCCATCCATTCCCTCTGCTCCTGTCACAGTTTACCAAGGAGCAGAGGCTGTTTCCCTCCTCACTCCAACCTCCCTTGAGGCAGCTGAAGAGAGCTTGTGCCTGGGTTTGCTTCTCCAGACTCTGCAGAAGGAGGTGGTGAGGGCAGGGGATACTCTCATCTCATCTCATCTCATCTCATCTCACCAGGTTGCTCTCTTGGCTTCCTCTGTACCTTCACCCCTTCCTCTGTGAGGGGAAGGGCTTGCACACAGTCAAACCTCTTTAGGAAGATGAGGGAATGAAGTGGTGGCTGTGTCACACCACAGACAGATGTTAACGTGCCTGAGAATGGGGACGTGGAGTAATTTGTGGGGCTTTTTTAATAGTTCTGGTCTATGGGGTCAACCAATGAAGCCTGAAACAGAGGAGTTCTTTTTGTTGTTCTCTTGGTGAAGCAGCCATAGTTGGTGGGAGATACCATTAGAGAACAGAATCACAATTAGTGCCTGGGTCTCATCCTGCAATTAGGTGCACTTTGCATGATTTAGGTGAAGGTACCTACCTGGGGGAGCCCTAGCAGTGAGGTACACTTGTAGCTAAGGTTTTGTCCCTTGCCTTCTGGGTTCCAGGCTTTCACTTAGTATGTTGTCTTTCTTCACCAAGTCCTGTGAGCATGGGGATGTCCTGGGAACAAATGATTCACATAGTGCTTTGAGGAGTCACTGTGCCTGGGCAGATGCAAATGTAATGAATATTTACCATGGGACACTGGATTATGTGGTAAGGAGTGGATTCCTTCTGTCTGTATGTTGGTGTTTCAGTGTCTGGTGAGGCAGGAGTGAATCATCATGTGAGGAACTACTGGTTGTGAAGGCAAAGAGGTTTTCATTTCCATCCTCAAAACACTGTCCAGCAGTATTTTCTGGCTCCTGATGGGGCACTCACTGCTGTCTGATGAGCCCCTCTGTATTTGCTCCCTGTGACACTGCTACACAGATCCATCTGTACCTCCAGCCCTCCTGACTTGTCTGACTCCCCCAAACCCAAAGCAAGGACCATGTTGCATTGTGTTGTCTGCTGTGATGCCACAAGATATTTTCACTGAGAGCAAACTGCCTGAACCACAGAACTGTTTGAGAGTTCAGAGATTCTGTGCTTCAGCAGAAAGACAAAATAGAAAGGCTGGGAGGCCAAGGTGCTTGCAGGTGGTCCAAGTCCCAGCCCAACAGGAGCAGGCCAGGGATTTACATATGGTTCCTATAGTTCAAGCAAGTGGTTGGTAGGCTGGTAGATATTCTTGTGCACATGCATTTTACACTTGGTGAAGAATTTCTGTCCAAAAAATAATAACTTTTGGCTTATTAAAGCTTAGGATTTTGTGTATCCATTCTCATTTAAGCAGTTCCAGTTCTTGTAGCTGGCAATGAGGGGAACCTTCTGCTCTTTCCAGTCTTCTTGAAGTTCTCTTATTCTCTTTTTTTATTTTTTTTTTTTGAGACAAATATTTAACTTTTCATCTGTCTGTATTTTTTAGACTCTTTTATTTGTCCTTTCACCCCTCCCCTCAAAAAACACCTCTCCTGCAGACTACCTTTCACCAAGCATGGTTACGAAATCCTGTTATTAGTATTTTTCATTTTAACCCTTCCTTTCAGGACCTGTCTTTCCAGGACATCCCAGCTAAGGAGCTCCTGTGTGTGGTGGTTGTTTTGCAGGTTGGCCTGGCAGTGGTCAATGGGCAGCTGATGGCAGTGGGGGGCTTTGATGGCACAACGTACCTGAAGACCATTGAGGTGTTTGATCCAGATGCCAACACATGGAGGTAACTCTGGAGTTTGTGAAGCAGCCTGGGAGCCACCTCTGGCTGTCACCCAGCTGAGCTGGCAGTGCCCTCTCTAGCAGTGAGGAACCTGGGTGTGGGAGCAGCAGCATGGTCATGGTCATGGTCATGGTCATCTTGGGTTGGGGTTGGCTGGCATGAAAGTGTAAGAAAGAGAATCACAGTTTGAAAAATAGCCCAGTATGCCATTTACCCACAGCATCCCCATGGCCATGGCAGCTCAGAAACATTTTCTTGCAGATTTATGCTTCAGTTCTGGCCATTGGCTTCATTGTAAGTAAAATGCCAGTGAGTTTTCCATGGGTTTTCCCGTCTGAGTATCCCAACAGATTCAACAGACACTTAATGATTCAAGTCTTCCTGCTTCTGTTGCAGGTAGGAACATGGTGTATAGATGGGTTATAGAGGCTCAGAGAAAAGGAATGACTTAGCAGGCTTGTTGGGTGGCAACAAAAAGGTTCTAACAGAACCTAGTTTGATTTTTAAGTGCTGCTTTGGAACATAACAAAAATGTTCCATGTTGAGAGGGAGAGAGACATATATCCCATATGTTTATTTTAGGCTGAGTCTCTTCTGCTTTCTAATAAAACTTGCCCTTAGCAGAAGGAGCTCACAAGTCATGTAGAATCCAGCCTACTCATTTTTTGCTTTCAAGCTGAGGCTCTGATCCTTTTGGGAGGAGCTGAAACTGAACTCTGTGAGCATATGATGGTTTTTGCCTCTAAAGCTGCAAGACAGCAATTGGAAGAATTCCATCTGATTTACAGGCTGAGAGGAAGCATACAAAGTTGCTGATCAAAACTGAGCACTGATCAGGAAGGCCATTTTTCCTGTGTCTTCCCTACTCATAACTATACTTGCAAGCAGTTATTTCTTCCTAAATCTAATGAGTGTTAAATTTCAAGCTGTCACCTGTATTCTTGCTGCTTTTGTGATCTGGTCACAGTGGGGAATAGAAAGAAATTAATGATCTTATTGCTTCCAGCCTGGCAATAGTAGTAGATGAAGCCTTTCCCTGTGAGGTGAGCATTCCTAAGAAGCAGTGGAGGAGCTTCCCCTGGTGTGTAGAGTTCCAGACAATGGCTGTGGAACTGCTGAGTAACCCATCTGAGCAGAGAGTAATACATCCTTTGTATTCCTCAGCTGGGTGGTTTCAGCTGCTTGCAGGGACAGTGACAGTAATGAAGTTACTGGAGTTAGGAGTTACTGCCTGTGCAGTCACAGAGGTTTAGGAGGGTGTTCAGGGGATTAACCTGTGGGTTTTTCCCATTCAATACCATCATCTGTGGCCTTCTGTTTGCTGAACTTCTTGCTCAGTGAATGATTTTTTTTTTTTAAGTTTGTGTAGCTTGACTGAGAGGTGCTTCTGACACAACTCAGGTTTAACAAATTGCATTGGTAGGAGTTGTTTGAAGAACTTTTTTCTCCTGTTCCTGCCAGCAGTCTGTGGTGGCACAGGGGGGAATATGCAGCTGAAGTGAGTGGGATGCTGGAGTCTAGAGGGATGAGATTTCCATGTGGAGTGCAGGCACTATTTCAGAAACATATTTTTGAGAAACAGATGGTGCTTGAGATCTGTTACGTCTTGGATGGATTAGCTGAATGCAGGGTAACAGAAATATGGAAGAAATCAGTTGAACTGTAAGCAGCAAACCTGTCCTTCTGCTCCCCAAAACGTAGCCCAGGGTCAGCCACAGCCTGCGAAGCTCTTTCCTCCCTTGTAAGAGAGGAAAAGATGACCAAAGAGAGGGGAAAAACCAAATGGTTACTGCAGTAGCAGCAACCCCTGGTGTCAAAACAAGAAGTAGTTCCTGGTTTGAGGCAGCAAGGCAGGAGCAGTACAGCTGCTGCCTGGGAAGGATGGAAAATGAGGGCTGCCAACTTGTCCTGGGGTGAACCCCAGTGAACAGCAGGGTGCCTGTGGGTGCCTGTGGGTCCCTGAGGGTCCTTGAGGGTGGCTGGGGGTGGCTGGGGGTCCCTGAGGGTGCCTGGGGGTCCCTGAGGGTCCCTGGGGGTCCTTGAGGGTGCCTGTGGGTCCCTGGGGGTGCCTGTGGGTCCCTGGGGGTGACTGGGGGTGGCTGTGGGTGACTGGGGGTGGCTGTGGGTGGCTGGGGGTGACTGTGGGTGCCTGGGGGTAACTGGGGGTAACTGGGGGTGACTGGGGGTGACTGTGGGTGCCTGTGGGTGCCTGTGGGTGCCTGTGGGTGACTGGGGGTGACTGGGGGTGGCTGGGGGTGACTGTGGGTGCCTGGGGGTGGCTGGGGGTGCCTGTGGGTGCCTGTGGGTGGCTGGGGGTGACTGTGGGTGGCTGGGGGTGGCTGGGGGTGCCTGTGGGTAGCTGTGGGTGACTGGGGGTGACTGTGGGTAACTGGGGGTGACTGTGGGTGCCTGTGGTGGGTGCAGGGGTGAAGGAGCTGAAGCAGAGTGAGCACTGAGGCCTGTTCTGTCCTTGCAGGTTGTATGGGGGGATGAACTACCGGCGGCTGGGAGGAGGAGTTGGGGTGATCAAAATGACACACTGTGAGTCTCATATATGGTAAGCTTCCCCTGGGGGGGCAGGAAGAGCCCTGGCTTCTCCTTCCCAGACAAACTGAAGAGACTTGGTGACACTGGAGCTCTTGGCAGCCCCGGTCTGCAGGGGCAAGATCCCATGTAACCCTTTGCTGGTGACTCTTTTTCTCTGGAATGATAAAAATGACTCTGGTCAGAGTGTGCCCAATGGGAGACCACGTTGCCAGACTCCAGGGAGCCACTGGACAAAAGTTAGGAATGTTGCTTACGTCCGTATTTTTTTCTAAATAGTCTACATTTTTGAATCAACCAAACTGTAAAAGTTACTGTAGCTTAAACAATGCCAATGTGGAGACTACACACTATTCTGGGAGCCTGGCAAGGAGGAGGATTTCCTGCTTCCCAGCCTGCTGTGTGAACGGGGGATGTGGCAGCTGTGTGGTGGGCAAAAAAGGAAAGTGATACAGAAAACATTGCTTTTGCCTTATTTACAGAGAGCTTCTAAAAAAGTACTTGACCTGCAAGGTGCCACCTTTGCACAGAAGCTTTTCTGTGCACAGAGTATATTTATTTTTTCAGTTAATTTGTATCATGTGTTTTCTTTGTATCGCTCACCGTGAGAATTCCAGCTTTTTATGTACATATGTATGTGTGCATATATATATATATATGTATTTTTATATGTATATATATATGTATGTATATGTGCCTGTGTGAGTGGAGTCTTGAGAAGCTGGTGGGCAGGGCAGGGCTGTGTCCTGCCAGCTGCTGTGGTTCCAACCCTTGTGGTGTGTTTTAGGATCTCTTAAGAGTGCAGGAAAGCTCTGAGGATGGGTGCCATGAGTGTCCTTCCAGTCTTGCTGGAGACAAGAAGCAGAACTGGAGCTCTCAGCTCTCGACCTGAATCAGTGAAGTGCCCCAAAAGGGTGAGAGTGAAAAGGATTTCAAACGATGCCTTTTGACTGGATGGTGTAGGGTACAAAAGTTCAGCTTTTGTCTCTCCCCTCCCCCCTGGATGTGAACCTAGGAGCAAATAGCTGCTGCTGACTTACAGAACCCTTCTTCTCACCTTGCCTGCTAGATGGCAGCCCTTGCCTGAAGCTGGGGTGCAGGTTATCAGCTGTTAATTCTGACCAGCCTAGGTCCAGTGCTCACTTCTCAGGTTCTTGCTGGAATGGCAAACCCACAGTCAGCTCCTGCTGGCCACCAGCATCATCTTACAGCTCCCTCCTGCCTTCCATCTCTGTCTGCAGAATTCCTGCTGTAAAACACTGACTGTGGTGAGGTGGTTCCTCTCCCTGGTGGTGGGTGTTCTGCACTTCACCTGTGTTGGTTTAGAGCAGGTATGAGGCTCATGAAAGAGTTGGGAGGGGAGGGACTGTTTGCTGGCACTGTGAGAAACTGCCATGGTTCAGTGGCTGCTGGGGGAGAGGAGGAGGAACTCTAAACTCAAAGGTTCTGATATGTTTGTACTGTAATTCCTGTCGAGTATGAAAGAGTGACCTTTTGCACCTGATACAGTGTTGGACCCTACTAAATCTGATTCTGAAAGAGTCCTGTAAATTCCAGAGACGAAAAAGGCAGCATTGACATCTTAAGTTCTTTTAACTTCATCTGATTCATGTAGCTCAGATTTTAATGTGCTTGAATATAGTAAAAATTACAATCCAGTAATAAATGGGTCATTAAAACTTTTTTAAAAGCTCCTTTTCCCCTAAAGGTTGGTATTCTTGTGTTTACATACAAAGATCATTTGCACCTTTACAAGGAAGACAAGTATTCTGTAAACAAATGTTTACATGTATCATTGATGCTTTTTTCTAGCATGAGTAACTTGTATAAATAGTGCTATCTTAATAAATTTCTTCTATGCTGTTCTTTGTTTGTTCCTTTGGGTGCAGGCAGAGGCTTTTGTGTGGTTTGTGCTGCTTGGTTTCTGCAGACATCAGTCCCAGGGGCTGCTCTGTGCCCAGCTCCAGCTCTCCTCCCCCCACTGCATGTGAAAAAAAGAGAAGAAAGGAGCTGGGCAGTGCAGCAATGCTGTACAGCCAGGCAGCAGCAGCAAAGCTTCAGTCTGGAGAGCTGGGTATGGCTGTAGTTCCTGTGTTCCATGGGACATTAATTATTAGCACGTGCTAATAGTCTGTTCTTAAGGCAAGGAAGGGGTTAAAAGAGGCTAAATGATTTTTTTTTTTTTTTTTTTTTTGAGAAGCATGCGAATTCATTGGGAAGTGCTGAGCATTAGAATTAAAACCAAGCTGTGGGTGTTAAGAGTCCTGGTGTCAAGTCAGAGCTGGGTGTCAGTTATGTCAGACCTCCTCCTGCTTTACCCAGTGTTCCTCTAAAGCAGGGGAGCAAACTTTGTCTCAGGAGTTTCATAAAAGGAAAATAAAACACCACAAGTGAGAGTTCAAATAGCTGCAGAACCATTACAGAGCCTTCAGGAGATTGTGTAGCTGCTTCTGTCAGGGTTAGGAGTTACCACTTCACAACCTTTACATGCAGAAATAATCTGTCAGCAACCAGTAAACAAAACCTGAAAAACAAGGGCATGGCTCTTCTGGGATGAAAGAAATCAGTGAGATTAGGAACTAGGCAGAGAGTGATGTCAGGTGAGGGGGTTACATGTGTGCAGGGCTGGGGCAGCTCCAGTTACTGGGGAGAGGAATGAAGAATGTTTGTGGTGACAGCTGCCAATAAATATTCCTCAGTGACTAAATAAATGCTGAAAAGATGTGGCTGGACAAAGAATGGAAGACTTGCATCCCTGCTGAGGGGCAAGGTCACAGCACAAACTCCCCAGACCTTAGAGATGCTGCATGAGTGTGAAGCCTTTATCAGTGAATTGTAGAGGAAAGTGAACTCCCAGTTTTGCTGCTCACAGGATACTTTATTAAATATTTTAGTCAGCTAAGCTCTAGTTGGAAAGAAGCACCAGACTTGGGCAAAAGATAGCAACTTTTATTTAGTACTACAAGACAAAAAATATTACATTTAGCATGTACTTATCCTAACATTTTTTCTGCTCATTTAAGCTAGAGCCAGGCACTGTGCCCTGGCTCCCTGAAGTCCTACCTGCTGCAGTGGGGAGAGATCTCCTATAAAATCTCATTGCTTGCAGCTCCAACCCCAGCAGCTCTCTGGCCTACAAGATTACATCTAAGACAACAACCATCAGACAAATAGTTGTACACAGACCTCCATTTCCTATGGATTAACTCAGCTGAGAGGACCAACAGGCTGGAAACAGGAGCCAGCTGTCAGTCTCACACTGTTCACCTTAGCCCAGCTGGGACACAGATGAACATGTTGTGACTGTTACCATCATTAGCAAGCTGGAAAGGAAGTCAAGAAACCTGGATTTTTCTGCCCTGGCTTGTAGAGTATGCACCCTTTCTCAGGTGTGCTTTAGCTTTGCATCTTGTCTGACCCAAGATCAGTCACAGTTTAGCTCAGGTCTGTGTAGCTGAGGCTGAGTGGGAACCAACCTGCTCTGAAACAACAGAAAAACACATCAAGAAGTTGGATCCAAGTGTTTGGAATGTTTATCTTCTAGCCCCTGGCTGACTGACAGACACAGAAATCAGCAGTGACTATGATAAAACAAAGGTGCTTAAGAAGCTATTGAAAGATTGTAACTGTAGCCCTTCCTTAGGGCAAAGTGTCAGCTTGGCTTTGCTGTGCAGGACGTTGGATTACAGCTGGACATGGAGTTGAGTGCAGGAGTTTGACTCCAACTTCAGACAGCCACCAGGAAAGAAAATGGGGCAGGAGTGTGTTCCCAGTCAGTCTCTGAACATGCATCTTCCAAGGGTAAGTGTCCTTAGCATGAAGATTTGCTGGAATGACTCTCACTGTATCTGAGAGATTGCTAGTTCAGTCAGTAACATCAGCACTCCAGTTAGGTATTGGCTTTGAAAAAACTGCAAGAAAGAAAAAGACATGTCAGACAACAAACATGTCAAAAATTGCAGTATAAGCCTATTTTCCCATACTGAATATATATCTGATTTCTGAATATATGTCTGATTTGAACTCAGTATTACCATGATGGGAGAGCCAGAGCAGAGTTTACACAAGACACACTTATTGTGTTAAGAGAACCCTTCTTCAGAAAGCCTCTTCAGTGGAGTATCCCATGTGTTAACTTACCTGCAACATAACAACTTGTTTCAGCCACTTTTAAACTCCTACAGGTGAAAACAGGCCACGTTCACACCACCATGAAGTGGTTTGCAGTTGCCCTACCAAAGGCCAAAATGAGGAGATGCTTTCCAGCATGAGGGAGGACAATGTGCTACTCAAACCCTCACCTTTACGATGCCATCAGAGTGTGCTGAGGCAATCGCTGTAGAAACTTTGACCAGTTTTGTAGCTGACAAGTAGATCTTGAAGTGCCTGTGGAAGTGAGAGTACAGGCAGTCCATAAAGACATCCACCTCTTCTTGAGTGATCTCTCCTGGAGTCTTTTGGACCGTGTCCCACAGCGCTTTGGCATCCTCCGCATGAATAGCATAGGAAATATCCAGAGGCTGGGGCAGGCAGGGGACAGAGAAAAGGAGTTCCATGGCAGAGGTGGCTTTGTCCTCTTTGCAGCCAGCCCACATTGCTGCCATCCAGCTGAGGCTCAGGGGGCTGATGGTCAAACGCCTGAAGTAGCAGTCAAAAGTTTTCTGGAACCACCCCCCAACAATGGCCGTGTAACGCTCGGCCCCATGCACCAGGAACAGAGGCAGACAAGTGAAGTCCTCGGGCAAGTTCTCAGAAAGGTCATCCCCAGCCACACAGCAGAACCACCCCAACCACACCACCTTGTCTTCTGAGTTCTTTTTAGAAGTTGGTGATCTTGTAGAAAGCTGAAATGGATGGAGAAAAGAAATACTTGAGCGCTACGGAGCAGGCTTGAGGGTTTTTTGTTTGTTCATGACTTCAAGTGTTTGGTAGAAGATTTTTCTCAAGACCTTGCACACAACATCCATTTCTGTAAAGCTCATGTTGAGTCCATCCATTAAACCCCCCCCTAGGTATATGGAATTTGGTTGAAAAGAGTGGGAAAAGCACTTCACTAGGAACAGTCCTGAAATCCCAGTTTAAGTTGCTTAATAAGAGCCAACCCACTGGAACATCCTTATACCTCTTGCCATCTTGAACTTGGCCTCTTCCACGTGAGGCAAAGCATCTCAGAAATGTTCATTAGACTTGAGCAATGGGATCGGGATGTAGGATTACACCAGCTTCACCCAGGAAATGTACCTGTTCAAGTTTTTACAGCAAACTGACATGGTGAGCTAAAAAGAGGCTTTCACCTCATAGTCTTATTCTGGTCCTGTGAGAAAGTCGAACTCAAAATCACAATTAAACACATTCACTGCTTATGAGATACTCTGTTCCAGTTAAAAACACTGCCATGAAATCCTGACAGGTACTACAGCTAGGATTTAGGGTGGGTTTTTTTTTTTAAAAGACCCGGGTATTTGATGACAGCAGAAGCTCTCTGTGGAAGGCTGAGAGCCAAGGGGAGTTCTCCAGAGCTGCCAGGAGGATCCTTACCTGCAGGAGGAGGGCAGCCTGGTCTTGTTCGCTGCCCTTCAGGTCCGGGAGGCAGGAGACAGCCACCTTGACATCCAGCTCCACTCCTACCTCCACCGCCAGCCCCTTCTGCCTCTCGGCAGCAATGAAGGCACCGAGCTGGCGCCCGTAGTCCCGCAGCCGGGCCTCGCAGAACCGGTACAGAGGGGTCACGCTGTACAGGGACCACTGCTTTCGCAGTAAAAACGCGATCCTCTGGGGATCGCCGCTTGCCTGAAAATAAATAAACAAAAACAAATTGAAACCCAACAGCAAGAAGATCTCCCTCCTTGGGGCTCGCCCCCAAACCCCGTGTCCCCCGATGGGGACGAGGAGCAGGCCCCGCCACCGCCAGCCCGACCTGGGAGCGCGGCAGCACCCGGCTGCTGGGGCTGAGCCCGAACCGGCTCTGGGCCCGTCCCAACGCGGGGCCCCGGGACAGCCGCCCCAGGCTCTGCCGCCGCCGGGCCGCTCCCTCTGCCCCCTCCATGGCCGAACCCCGGCCCGGCCCCGCGCAGCTCCCCGCCGGACGCCGTTTGAACGCCCTTCCCGTCTGCCCCCGCGGAGCGTGAGGCGGAGCCGCGCTCCCTCATCCCTGATCCCTCCTCCTCGTTACCTCATCCCTCCTCCCCCTTCCCTTTTCCTCCCTCCCTACTCTCCTCCGCCATGGAAGTGCGGGGCGGAAGGCGGCTCCGTCAGCCCGGCTGAGGCTCCCGCTCCCTGCCGAGGCCGGGAGGAGCAGCCCGGCTGCTGCGGCCCTTCCTGCCGCTCCCTGACCGCCGGAGCTCAGCTCCGTGCCGCTGCCCTCCTCTCCTTCCCGCCGCTGCCCTCTCCGTCAGGGCTGCCCTGTGTCGGGAGGCTGCTCTCGGGGTTCTCTCCCCTCTCTCGTTATCCCTGGAGCCTCCCAGGTTTGTGCTGCTCAGCCCATGGCCCTTCCCCGCCTGCTGCGGGTGCTGCCCCGGGCGCTGCCGGCCCTGGCCCGGGCTCTGCACCGAGCGGTACCGGGGGTCCCAGGTGAGAACCGAGGGTTTGGTTGTGGTCCCGACGCCTCTTTTGGGGTTTGCCTTGGGTTTTGGTTTGGTTTGGTTTCCTTTTTTTTTTTGAGGGTGGATGCAGGTCACGGTGGGCTGCAGAGGACGCACTCGTGATTAAAGAGGTTTTTTTCCGGGTCGTTTTCACGTGGGTCTGCTCCACGTTACGGTTTTAACTCTCGGCATCTCGCAGTGGATTGTGATGCAAAGCACATCAAAACCACTTTGTCTAACTTATCCCCAGCACCCCCCCAGCTCTAATTTTCCCTTTTTTTTCCATTTCTGCAGCGCACAGTCTGTACAAACCTTGCCCTCTGCTCCTCAGCAGAACGTGATGGAGGCAGCAAGGCAGGGCAGTGCCTGCAGACACCCACACCTCTGGGGGGAACATCCTCCAGACACTGCCTTGCAGGCTGGAACCAGCACCTTCTGTGAGACGTGTTCACTTTCATAACTTAAGTCATGATGCCAGCTACATTTGGGTCTGCAGAAAATCTTCTGTAGTCATGGCTTAGGCCTTTTTACCATTATTTGCAGTTAGGAAACTTCGGATGATGCCCAGCTAGTGGGTGTCAGGATGCTGCAGGGTGGGCTTGCCAAGCCCCTGTTCTGCTGTGTCTTCAGGTGTGGGGTTGTTTGGGTGCCTCAGGACTCAGCTGCAGCTTTCCTTTCCCTTAAATTTGCAGGGCAGTGGTTTGCAGCAGGACTGTTCAGATTCCTGTATGAAAGCTGGACTGAGACACAGTAATTAAAAATCCCCTTAAAAATCGTTCAGAATAATTTCATAACTGTGTTTATGTCCTATGGTCACAGGGGTTGTACTGGAGGTACCTGAAGTAAGTCATTTCTTTGTGTATGTCTAAAGCATATTGGTGGTTGTGGGAGCTCTGGCTGTTTTGCCTGGCTTGTCTGCACGAATCACAGAAGAAATTATTATTTTTATTCAAGACTTCAACAGCTTTGTCACTCGGACCAACACTTGTGGAGAGCTGCGTTCTGCTCACGTGGGACAGGAGGTCACGCTCTATGGATGGGTTCAGTACCAAAGGTGAACTCAAAGGAAAAGTGAAAGCAGAAATACTTATTTACCCCCTCCAGTGTATGTGCTAGGCACAGATTCAAACACTTTTTTTTTTAATGCTTCAGGTTTTTTTTATATCCATAGTCACTTCTCAAGTAAAAAAGGTTCAGAACTGTGCCAGATCAGATACAGATGCTAATTGACCCTCATTACAACACTGTAGAGCTGTTAAATATTATTACCCTTGTTGTATTGGAGAGAAAACAAGTAACAGCATACTTATAACAATTCTAACAGCTGTGAGCAAATACATTTTTTCATGTATTGCCCCCTAAATTTTAAGCAAATGATGCCACTTGCTTTATTGTCTCATGATGCGTATTTAAACTCAAAAGAAATATTAAGAGAAGGTAGTAAGCAGAGTGTTGATTCCATAGTCTGCTCTGGGTGGTGTGGTGTAATCACTCCTAATGGAGCTGAACATTTTGTTAAATCCATGTGAAAAGCAGTCTGCACAGAACAGTGCTCTGAAATGTTCTGTTCTGAGGATATCCTTACAAAATGGAGAGAGGCATTAGGGCTGGATGAAATCAGTGTGACTCAGAAGTCACCTTTTGCATTTTCAGCCTAGAGAGGCTGTTTTTAATCTGGCATAATTCTGCAGTGGTGTTTTTTAGGTGGTCTTGAGCATCTTTTTTTTTGAACAACTAAGGCTGGAGTTCCAGGAAACAGAGTTAGGATTATGGCAGTGAGGTTGTTGCCCTCTTGCTTTTGAAGTCAGCCAGTGTGTGGTGTTTGACAGCTTCTTGATTGTGTTTGGATTTATTCTTTTTGTTGTATCCATGTGAGCTTCAGTTTTGTTGCTTATCTGTATGTGTTTATCTGAAGGAGCAGGAGATGGCACGTGTTCATAATCCCTGCTCTGCAGGGATTTATATTCAAATAAATATTCTGGATTAATATTCAAATTTAAATCCTGCCACTCCTGGGTGTTTGCACGGTGCTTGTCTGTGGCTGGGCAAAATAGGAAACAAATTGTTCAGATAGGATTCAGGTGTGGGAAAAGTATTTGTACGTTCATTACTTGGAAATACTTTGAGAAGAGATACAAGGCAAGATACAAGGTACAGAAAGTAGCCAGTTGCCACATGCTTTGTCTTAAAAAACCAGGAGACTGCTGAGTTGTTGAAATAACATTTTCCTTTTGTGTTTTTCATGGATCAGACAAGGCCTGTTTCTAATTCTGAGGGATTTCCAGGGACTGACCCAGATCGTAATTCCACAGGATGAGGTAAGTGCTACCAAAATATTGAGTCTCTTTTGTTTTGGGTTTTATTTTTGCTTTTGTTTTGTGCTTTGGGTCTCTCAGTCATGGAGAGCAGAAAGGTACTTGGGAGCCTGGAGTGCTCAGAGTCACAAGTAGACCTAAGCATTATGAGAGCACTGATCTGACACCTCAGAGGGAACATTAATGCTGTTTCCTGTGCATCGTGAGGAATACAAAATGATAAAATGAGGCCCTTGAGCATGGGGCACTTGTCTTGTGCTTTGAATTTCTGTGAGATGTTGGCATCTTCTTGCAGGCACATTCCCACGTGAAGAAGCTCTTGTCTAGTGCCCCAGTGGAGTCTGTTGTGAGAGTGACTGGAATTGTGTCCCCTCGTCCCCCAGGGCAGGAGAACCCGGTGAGAAAATGGGAGTCTCTCAGGGTTTTTATTCCCTCTGGAAAAGAGCACTGGAGAGCAGGAATTTGGGGGGGTTTGCCATGGGTTCTGGGTGTGGGGCAGCCTGTTATCAGGTACTGTGAGGAAAAGAACTATGACACATAACCTAGGAGCACCTCAGAGCACATCAGACACTCAGCAATGAAGTTGGATTCCTTTGAAAGGATAATGGGGAGCTTTTCCATGCTCTCAGAGTGGGGCTGAGATAATTTCTTTCTCATGAAAACAAATGTCATTATATGTTCTACAGCATGTGATGTCCTTTTTCTCACTGGTGATAGATTTTGCAGCTCTAGTTGTTTGGGAAACAGAGGTCTAACAGCTTTGCTTCATGTTGTGCATTCCTCAGCTCTCACTGTAATTAGCCACAGATTGCTCTGTTACAGTTGTATGGATCCCATCATTGGCAGGCCTGAAAAGAGAACCTGGGTTTTTGGGTTTTTCACCATGTTTTTTTTCTCAGATGGCAGGTTTTGGGGTTGTTTTTTTTTTTTTTTTGCTATGACCATTTACAGATGGCCATAAATAATGCAGGCTTCAAGCCATGCTTTTATTTCTTTTAATCATGTATCATTTTGTGTGATGCTGCTAATGCACAGTAAAGTGCATTCTGCATGGTTTCATTGAGGCTAATGGAACAAGTGTTTTGTCCAAATGCATGTGCCCTAGAAATCTGTGCCTGGCTGGTCCTCTGTGCCCATCATGGCTTTCAAAGGCAAATGAACAGGAGTTATCTTTCTTGGAGAGATGATCAGTATAGTACTGGGAAAGACCATCCCATCTTTCATAAGGTGTTTTTCTGAACAGAAGGGAAATCTGTGTGAAATCTCTCCTTGAGAGAAGTTCTCTGAGTTACACTGTGTTAGAAGGCAGGGAGGATAATCACATGGGTTTCTTTTCTTTTCCCTTAACCATCTGTGAAATACCCTTGTCTAATTGTTTTCTCCACATTTTGAATCTATTTTTTTTCATGCCTTTTTAATCCAGAAAATGCCAACAGGGGATATTGAAGTGAAGGCAGAGACTGCAGAGATCCTAAACTCCTCCAAGAAGCTACCTTTTGAACTCAAGGATTTTGTCAAGGTGTCTGTGTTTTTCTAATAAATTGGGAATGTGATGACAAAACATCTGAGAGCTCCATTTGGTTCTCTCAGCTCTTCTTGGAAGGGAGGGTGGTATTTAAAATAGAGGTACTGTGTAGTAGCTCTGAGGATGTATTTCTGATGAGAGGTAATCAGAAAGCAGGGCTTGAATGATTCCAGTGCACAGGGTTTTCAGATATCATTGTTAGTGTGGATGGTAAAGGGAAGAGTGAAAGAAATCAGGCTATGCTGGCTTTTTTGGGAGGGTGAAACACAACCTGTCAACGTGCTGCTTTGTTTTAAGGCCAGGGTGCTCACTCTTCTCTGGACAGCCAGAGGATTTTCTCCCTCTGTAAGTACACAGTCTCCTCAGAGGTTTAGGTTTTGGTGCAGGTGGTGTCTTTGTGCATGGTGCAGGAGAGGCATCACTGTTAACTGAAGATAGCTGTGCTGTTCAGAGTGTGACTGATGCATTGGTGTTGGAATTGGAAGAACTAGGTCCTGTTATTTCTCTGTTACAGGTCCTGGATGATTCCCATCAGCTGCTATACTTTTTACCTGTCTGTAATAAGGGTTTATCACCATGTAGTTGTTACTTTAGATCTGTATGTGACACTGCTTCTCTGCCTTTAGGTACTTCCCCAAAAGTTTTAGGTACTTCCCCAAAAAAATCACGAGGAAGAATGTTTCAGTCTGTTGCAGTGGACTGTGAATAAGGAGGGCTGAAATCCTGAGCTTTATTGAGGCTTATTTTTGGTCTGCTGGTGTTTTTTCAGAGTAATGGCATGGAGGGAAACCCACCCAGTGGCTGATGCTCATCTCTATAGGTTATGGGCAGTGGGTGGGTCATGGCAATGGAGCAGGGTCCTTTTTTAGCATCTGCCTTTTGTCCTGTGACTTTAGGAAGCAGCTTCACTGGGCGTGTAATTTGAATTTTGTCTGTTAAGCCCAGTTCTCTCCTCCTCAGAAGTCAGAGGCCCTGCGGATGCAGTATCGCTACTTGGACCTGCGCAGCTTCCCCCTGCAGCACAACCTGAGGCTGAGGTCCCAGGTGGTGATGAGGATGAGGGAATTCCTCTGTAACCTCCATGGTAAGAGCCTGCTGGGAGCACAGTGGGCAGCAAACACCATTTTAGCCCTCCCTTCCTCTGCTGGGAGAGGCTGTGAATCAGCTTGCCAGTCCAAGCTGGTCCCACTTGTTAAGGATGTGTCTGCTTGCTGTGGGGTCTTCAGAGGGATCCCAACAGAGGGATGTTGGGAGGTCTGAAGAACAAAGTAGGTTGGAATCTCTCAGCCTGCCCCAAATAAGTTGTTTGGAGTGAGCTGTGTGCAGTGAGGGAAGGCCTTCTGCAGGCAGTTGTTTTCTTTTGGTGAGCCAACTTGTGGTGTGTCAAAGGGATGGATTTCTGGTAGGCCTTTTGCTTATCTTGAAGTCAGGAGGTGCCTTCTGGAACAGTAAAGCCTAGTTCAAAATGGATAGGTTTGTAGCCTATCTGGAGTCCTCCTTTATCAACAGATCTGGAAGGATGAACAGACCAGAGCTTTCAAATCTGTCATTAAACAAGTTATTCTGAGAAGCATCAGACTCTGTAGATTTTGAGGCTCCAGGGCATGCTGGATGAGCTGTTTTGCAGACTAACCCTGCACTTAGTGCCACACCAGTTCCTCCTGTGTGTCTGAAGCAAATGTTTGTTCTTCAGGGTTTGTGGATGTAGAAACTCCAACTCTCTTCAAAAGGACCCCAGGGGTATGTATTCTCTTAGTAATACCTTTAGCCTCCTGCAGTTCATGGTTGAATTTTTGTCACTAGCTACTCTGCCTTCATTGCTGTTCCCTCACTGAGCTCCTGTGCAGGTTTTTGTTATGATAAATGCATGCTTGTGAACGTAGAGGGTGTGGAAGGGAAGAGGTGGCATCTTGAGTTGGGTGTAATTTTCTTCGAGGCACTTTTCTCTGCCAGGGAATTGAGGCTGCCTCCCTGCTGAGCCATGAAAGCTTTGCTCTTGTTTTGGATGCCAGGGAGCAAAAGAATTCCTTGTGCCCTCGAGGGAAGCTGGCAAGTTCTACTCTCTGCCTCAGAGTCCTCAGCAGTTCAAGCAGCTCCTCATGGTTGGAGGCCTGGACAGGTAAGTGGTTTTTGGACTCCTGTCCTCTGCATGTCCTGTCCAAGGTTTTAGGTACTTCCCCAAAATCTTACTGTCCAAGGGTACTGTGTTTGGGAGAGGAATAAATCCTTGGGGCTTTCCAGGTAAGCCCAGAGCCTTTTCCCCTCAGCCATGATGCCTCTCTGCAGTAGGAAATGGATCCTATTTGGGGGCTGAAACCTTCACTGTTGGTTGTTTTCAGTGGAAACCTGATCTGGTTGTGCCTGAAGGGCAGAAAATCAGGGGCATGATAGAAGCCTTTCCAAGGGTAACCTACAGAACTATCAGAGATGAGTCTGAGCAGCTCAGCAGGACTGAGATGTGGGAAGTGTGTTCTCAGGGTGCATGAGTGCAAAGCTTTTAACTGGGCTTGTTCCTCCAGATCAGACTGAAGGAGAGGGAAACAGTTGTTCATGCAGAGAACTGCAGCCCAGGGTTTGCTTGTGAGTGAGTTTTGTGTGGCCCTTGGTGTGCAGTCCAGGTTTGGAGCAGAAGGTGGGAAAGGGGTTGTGTGTGGCCCTGCTGGGACACAGCTCCCTGGGGACCTCCCTACCTCCAGCTCTGGAGATGATAGAGCTGCTGAGACAGTTGTTTTTTCTCAAAATCCCAGGCTTTTGAGGGGATGGGTACAACCAGGGCCACGATCATCAGCTGCAAAGGGAACAGACCTTTTTATTAATTTTTTTAATGATAAATTCTATAGGCACAACTTAATTTAGGGTGCTTTAAATTGCTGCCTAAGGGAAGTGCTGTTGCAGGTACTTCCAGGTTGCTCGCTGCTACCGAGATGAAGGCTCACGACCTGACAGGCAGCCTGAGTTCACCCAGGTAACCACCTCACCCCACCTTTTGCCCTCCCCTCACTCCAGACAGCTCGTGCTCTTTTCCCATCTGATGCCCTGCTTTCTGCCAGCTTTTGTGCTGCCCGGGGGGCACGGTGTTGTTTGCAGATGCAGCCCCCTCGGAGCTGTTATGGATGTGCCTGGAGTGGGTGCTGTCCCTGACTGACTCCTTGGACGTGGGAGTTGTGTTGCAGTAGTGCCTGATGGTGCAACCTTGTCCTGTCCTGCTGGCTCAGGCATCCTCATCCTCAGCCTTGACATCCCAGGCAGAGTCAGCCTTGTTCATTCATCCAAGGTTTTTTGCTCTGTCCCTGTCATCATTACCTCATTCAGGTCTCTGAGGAGGTTGTTGCCTGAGTCATCTGCAGTGAGCTCAGAAGCACACACACCCTCAGTCTGATGCAATCATCCTGTGCTTTTCTGTAGTATAATTTTTTATGCTGTATTTTGTAATTAAAAGCTGCAAGTGACAGTGTCAAGGCAAAACCTGTTGCTGATGTGGAATCCCCCCCTCTTGCTTTCTTTTTTTAAGATAGATATAGAGATGTCATTTGTAGACCAAGCTGGGATCCAGAGACTGATAGAAGGCCTCCTGCAATATTCCTGGCCTGAGGAAAGAGGCTCCATTACAGCTCCTTTCCCTTCCATGACATATGAGGAGGCACTGGCTGATTATGGGACAGATAAACCAGACACTCGTTTTGGGATGAAGGTGAGGATTTGCTCATTGGAAACTTGCAGTTTCTTTGGTTAAATCATGTATAGGTGATTGCTTGGAGTTCTCAATGCTGTAACTTACCCAGCATATCTATCCCATTGTTTCTGCTTTGTACAGATCATCCTTTCTTGGAGAAGAGAGGGTTTGATTATTTGTTTGTGGGAAAATGTATGTTTTTACAATATTTAGAATAAAATATAATGGAATGTTAGGCAGCAACGTGTCTTGACTGTTGTAGGAGCAGGAGTCCATGAGGGATCCCCAGATACCATAAGTGTTCTTCTGTACTGCCCTCAAAGCATACTCCTGGTCAGCATGTTTCATGAGCCAGGCTTCTCCAGCCTTTCAGTGGCCTGAAGTTACTTTCAGGATAACCAGCTGTGGCTGTCTGTACACACTGTCTGTGAAGTGAGGGTGTAAAAGTATGAAATAAGAGTACTGACAAATCTATTGAGAGGAGCTGTGCTGAGAAGCAAGAAAACATTATGTATTTCCCCAGGAATTGACTTGGGGATTTCTTTTCCAGTGCTGAGCTCCCCTGAGTGTAGTGGGATGTCACCATCTCCAGTTTTCCTGTCTTGCCTCCCAGTGGTTATTCCAGCTTGGTCCCATTCACTTGTCTGTGATCCATCTGATTTCTCTGGGCAAGGGAAAGATATCCTGGGGAATGGTGGCCAAGGTGCTAGGGCACAGGTGCAGGGTTTTTGCTTCCTGTTCCTACCACTTCTGCTTTTTCCTTCCACCTCTTCTTTTTCAGATTGTGGATCTCAGTGACTCGTTAGGGAGGTGGAACATTCAGTTTGTGCAGGATGCCCTCAGTTACCCACACGGTGCTGTCAGAGCCATTTGTATCCCTCAGGGAGTGGTGAGTGATTCCTCTGCACACTGCTTACTGTTTATGTGACATAAATAAAAAGTTAATTTGAATGCCTTTGTTGGTATGAAAATGTTCCTTGCTGTTGCTGGGGGAGTAGTGCCCTGCAGGAACATGGGATTGGCTGTGATTGGTGTCAGGTTGGGCTCAGTGGTGTTAGAAGAGGGGAATGGAGATGAGTAGGGGACAGGAATAATAAATATATCCTCCTCAGTGAAGGGAGGAAGATAGCAGAGCTGTCAGGTCCCTTGGGGATGGGGAAGCCTCTTGGGGTTTCAACTTGCTTTTCTCAAGGATGGGCCTCTCAATAACAAACTGAGCCCTGTGAGAAGAGGGTGCAATATAACCAGTTATGGCCCAGCTCTGTTCTGGACCAGTGAGAGAAAGTCAGGTGGTTCCATACCCTTCTGACGTTTGGATTTGCTGCTTTTGTGGGCAGGACTCAGGTTTTCCTAATGAGAATGTCACAGCCCAACCCCCAGGCTGGCAGTAGGTGCAGGAGATGAGCTGATGCAGCCAGGTATTCTGGCAGGGAAGTGGATTTCATCCTGGCTGCAGGCAGCTTGGCAGCTTGGGCAGTGTGGGAAAAATAAAATTCCCTGAACGCTTGAGTTTTCTTTGAGGAATAGGAGCTTCTGACCGTGGTTTTATCTTGGAATTCCTTCGTTTTGGCACAAAGTGCAAGGTCCTGGCTTCCCACGAGGGGGCACTAAGGTGTGCATTCGAGCAAGGCAAAAATGGACTCTCGGGCCCCTCTAAATGTAAGAGTTTATGGGAAAAAAAAAAAAAAAAAAAAAAAAAGAGATGCAGGTCCTCACATCTGCTGCATTTCTTTGCACGTGGGAGTCACCCCATTTGGTTTCTTTCTGTTCCTCCAAACTGAGCTGTGCCTTCCCCATCAGTGGGGGTGTCACAGCCTCACTCCTGCATGCTGGAGGCAGTTCCTGGGCACAAGGTGTATCTGCTGTCCTGCTGCACCTGCCCTGGCAGCAGGGAGAAAAACTGCAGCCAAATGTACAACCTAGAGGAGCCCTTCCTGAAAGGAGCCCCTGGAGAAGCTGCAGCTTGGTGCTGGAGGCCCTGTCCTGTTCCACAGAGCTCATGAGAAACAAAATACTGGAAACAAAAGAAGTTGAGAAGTTTAGAAGCAGCTTTGTCAGTAGATTTGAATCCTGGCAATGCTTGCCATGTATTTTGTTGATGTTTAATATGCCTTCTTCTGCTCTTTTCCTAGAGATATCTTAAAAAGAAAGATTTGCAGTCACTAAAGGAGTCTGCAAAATCCCAGTTTAACCAGGTGAGACAGAAACACTGCTGTGGCACTGGGAATGGTGAATGGCAAGGGATGTGTAGAGGCATTTGCAAATAGGGAAGGGTAAAAGAGCAGTTTTTAATGCCTGAGTCTGTGGCTGAGCATGTGGTGCTTCAAGGCAGGAGGGGGCAGCACTGGACTGAGGTCACTCTTTGTCTTTCTTCAGGAAATCGTGGAAATTATCTGCAGACCTGATGGAAGCTTGAAGTCTCTTCTCACAAAGTTTCTTGGTGAGAAGCAGCAGTCAGAGCTTATCCAGGTGCTGAACATGCAGGTGGATGATGTGGTGCTGCTGGCAGCTGGTGAACACAAGCAAGTGGTAGGAAACACTTGTTGGGTGGTTATGCAAGTTGAATGCTGCTTTCAATGGCTTTGATGTTATCAGAGTCCAATTTGGTCTAATTCTTCTTATTAATACAAGAGGTAATCATCTGATTCTGTGTTTCTCTGGAGCTAAAGCAGAAACTGTTTATGTAATGCATGAAGTGGACCTGTTGCTTTTATTTCCCCCAAATTCTGGAAAAAACTCCTAACTGAAATGAAGGCTGGAATATAAAACAAGAACAGATCAGTGCCTTTTTTTTTTTTTTCTCAATTTTTAAACTATTGAACAGTGGTTGGAAAACAAGGTCAGGTAGGTAACTTTGTCTGCCATGAACAGATGAGTGGAGCACAGCTGCTGCTTAGAACCTTCTCTGTGTTGCTGCCAGCAGGCACTGCCTCCCCAGCACTGCTTTGTCACCAGGTTCCTGCTTGCTTGGTACCCAACATTTTGTCATCTCCTCTTTCTGTGCCTTCATTTCCACACTCTGCAGAATGCAGATCTTACCTCTACTTGCCCAGTTAATCCACATTTGGGTAGACCTTGAAGTTAGTCTGGGGCAGTTCTCTGAAGATGGGAAATTAGGAAGAAAATGAGGTTTCCAGCTCCTCACTCACCTTCCTTTGTCCAATCCCAGAGAGCTGCTGCTGCCTCAGCAGGAAGGTGATGCTCTTTAAGAGACAAGGCAAAAGTGATTAAGGCAAATTGATGAATTACAACTGATGGTGCCTGTGATACTGCCTTTATCAAACACCTTCCCTGGCTGCCCCTGTCTCATTCTCTCCCTTCCTTTGCAGTGCTCTGCCTTGGGGAGCCTCAGGTTGGGGAGTGCTGACCTCCTTGAAGCAGCTGGCTTGGTGCTCCGTGATCCTGCAGCTTTTCACTTTCTGTGGGTGGTAGATTTCCCCCTTTTCCTCCCCAAGGAAGAGAATTCCACTGAACTGGAATCTGCTCATCACCCCTTCACTGCACCTCATCCCTCGGATGCCCACCTCCTCTATTCTGATCCCACAAAGGTAACTGGCTTCATGTGTCAGGCTGTGTGGCGTGGAGAACCAGGCAAATAGCAGCTGGTTTTAGTGTAAAAAAGGCTTTTAAGTTTCCTAGGACTGCATATTGTACAGGTCTGTTTGGAAGAGATGGCTTCCATATTGCTCCACGTGGCAACTGTCCATGTGTGCCCTGCTGAAAGGGGCTGACAGAAAAGAGCTGCTTAAGGGCAGGAGTCGTGGTCTGACCTGTGTTGCTTCAGGTTTTGATGAGCTTTGTAAAAGGTTCTGTACTATTCCCAGCCTGTGCCCCTGACAGGACAGGTACCTGGGCTGCAAGGTGCCACTGAGTGGTGTTGCAGGATGTCATGGCTTCAGTCCCTGGGTTTTTGCTGCCTGTGTGCACGGGGGTGCCAGATGCAGCTGTGCCTTGCCAGGGTGCTTGGTTTCTTCCTGCAGGTCCGTAGCCAACACTATGACCTCGTGCTGAATGGCTGTGAAGTTGGAGGTGGCTCCATCAGGATTCACAGTGCAGAGCTGCAGCGTTTTGTGCTGGAGAAAGTGCTGAAGGTAACACCTAGGGGTGCCTCTAACCTCCTCTTGGAGGTTAAAATGCTTAATTTAGCCACTTCCAGTGCTGAAAGAAGCTTCTGTGGTTCTTCACACACAATTTTGCAGGAGGACTCTGAGGTACTTTCCCATCTGCTTCAGGCACTGGAGTTTGGAGCTCCACCTCATGGAGGAATTGCTTTAGGTAAGTGCTCTGTAGCTCTTCAGGATGCAGGTGTGTTGTGACTCTTGGTTTCCTTGGCTTTTTTTTCATGTTACATCCCCAGAGCAAGCTTCATGCTTGTTAGAAAAAGCCTTGTCTCCTCCTGACAGAGATGGCTGTTGTGTTGGTGGTGTTTGGTGATGTTACCACCATGGTAATTACCATCATGGGGGTTTACACAGTGCTTCCATCTCTGTAGCTGCTTTCTCCAAGAAAACAGAGGCCTGGGACAGCATGATAATTTTGTGTTTCATGTCCTGGGTCATTGCCACAACCTTGCCCTCTCATCCTCAAAGTCTTTCAGTCTTTGTTCACCTCTTCCTTACCTTTTTTTTTTTTTTTTTCCTTCCTTCCCCACTAATCCAGAGAGCTAAACTGGCAGTTAAGTAGCTCCCTGGTCTGGCTCAGCATGGACTTGGTACCTGTGCCAGCAGAGGAGAACGTGGGACACCAGAGTCAGGGGGAGGAGGAGGCAGCAGCAGTGCTGAGCTAGGCTGGCATAAGCTGTTGTGGAATGGCATCCTTGGAAGTCACTGCAGTGCTCTGTACAGCATTGTAGCAGTGTCAGGCTTTTTTCTTAGAACCTTGCAAGTTTGTGGTTTTGAAAAAGAAAAAAAGCAAAAAAAAAAAAACCAAAAAAACCCAACAAAGCTCACCAAAACAACATCTTCCCCTAAAAAACCAAACCAAACCAAAGTTGGAATTTTAACCTGTGGACTTCCACTGTGATTTTCCTCCATCAGATTACCCAGAGGCTGTTGTTCTTTTTCTGAATTCCTCCTGGTTCTTGTGACCCTTCAGAACTGGTTGACCAGTGGGTTTGTTTGTGCAGAGCTGTGACTGTTCCTACAGCTCAGCTGCCCTGGCTTGTTACACTCTCTTTGCAAAGGCCCTGCTTCTGTCTTACAGCCCTTGGTGTGCTGCAGCATTTTTTATAATACTGAAATGCTTACTTTTGCTGTTTTTTTCTGCTCTTCAGACAACACTGCTTTTCTGTTACTGATCAAAATTAACTTTTCCCCTTAACTTGTTTCAGTTTTATATTTCAACCTTACCAATGTCACCTACCCCCTCTTTCTGGTTTTGGTTTTTTTTTTTTTTGTTTTTTTTTTTTGATTTAGAGGAAGTTTTACAGGGCCATAACTCAAGTGGTTCACCAGTTTGCTTTCTGCTTCCAGGACTTGACAGGCTGATCTCTCTCATTGTTGATGCTCCAAGTATCAGAGATGTCATTGCTTTCCCCAAATCCTTCAGGGGACGGGACCTGATGGGCAATGCTCCAGACTATGTCACTCCAGAAGAACTAGAGCCATATCACATCCAAGTTTCCTGGCCTCTTGAAGAAAAAGAGGCAAAGCAAAACTGACTTCAAGGCAGTGCTGGGAGCTGGTGTGTTTAAGCAGAGCTAGATACAGCTTATTAGCACTAGGATGCAGCTCAGGAAATACCAGCAGGGATGGGGGGTAGTGCAAACCCCACTGTCCCAGAGCAGTTTCAGGACTTGCTGGAGTCCCCAGCAGGGATTCACCTTTGGTTTGGTAATAGGAAGGAGGAGCAGAAAAATGAAAGAGCATAATTTCAGCATGGGATATTGAGGATGTTGGCTGTGGGGTATCATATTGAAGTGACAATGGGATCTAATTTTTTTTCCCTACCCTTTGTTAAATGGTTTCTCCTCTCCTCTGGGGGAGATGGTGTCAGCTTCCCTGGCAGAGGGTTGGTATTGCTCCTGGGCACTGTTAGCTGAGCACTGCTGCAATAAATAGAGCAGTGTGGGTCTGGGCTCACTTCACAGCAAAACTTCAGTGAAACCAGCAGCTTGCCTCGTGCTGGAGGATACGTGATCATCCAGAACTTGCCACGGGGGGGTTGTGTGCAACTGTGTTCTCTCTGTAAAGAGGAGAAGTGTCTTTATTATTTGTTGTCCCTGTAACACTCGTCAAAGAGGTGATGCTCTGTCCTTGGGGCCTGTGGTCCTGGTGCTTTTCAGCACACTGAGTTTGTATGGATGGAAATAAAGCTAATCTGGTAATGTGATGACTGAGCTGGGCTCTGGGCTCTGGGCTCTGGGCTCTGGGCTCTGGGCTTTGGGCTCTGGGCTTTGGGCTCTGGGCTCTGGGCTCTGGGCTCTGGGCTCTGGGCTCTGGGCTTTGGGCTTTGGCCTTTGGGCTCTGGGCTCTGGGCTCTGGGCTCTGGGCTCTGGGCTTTGGGCTCTGGGCTTTGGGCTTTGGGCTTTGGGCTTTGGGCTTTGGGCTCTGGGCTTTGGGCTTTGGGCTTTGGGCTTTGGGCTTTGGGCTCTGGGCTCTGGGCTCTGGGTTTTGGGCTCTGGGCTCTGGCCTTTGGGTTTTGGCCTTTGGGTTTTGGCCTTTGGGTTTTGGCCTTTGGGTTTTGGCCTTTGGGTTTTGGCCTTTGGGTTTTGGCCTTTGGGTTTTGGCCTTTGGGCTTTGGGCTTTGGGCTTTGGGCTTTGGGCTCTGGGCTCTGGGCTTCCTCTACAAGGGCAAGCAGCCTGGATTTCTGTTACCTCTGGGTTCTTCAGGAGATGCCAGGGAATCTGTGACAACACAAATGGATTCCCAGTCCTGTTTGGGTCTCCTGGTCCTGCTGGCACTGCAGGGAGTGATGAAGCAGCAGGCAGTCCTTGCTCTGTTCATCCCTGGCTCGCAGCAGGACGGCCCCAGGGCAGGACCTGCTGAGCACTGGATGAAGTTTTGGGCTTTAGCAGCACTTGGGTCTGCTCTGCAGTGCATCGCGGGCTCTCTGCACTCCAGGAGGTTCTCTGAGCTGGGAAGGAAGCAGGGAATTAGCAGAGAATTGCTGGGGGGAAAGGAGGAAGGTGAGGGAGCACCTGAACAAGGATGGCACCAAGGGAGAGGTGCTGTGTCCCACTGGGCTGGGCAGCAGGAGGCACCTGCCAGGGAGTGGCAGAGCTCAGAGGGAAGGAAGGAAGCTGTGTCAGAGCTGAGGCTGAGCTGAAGCCTTCTACAAGATAGGATCTGGAGATCTGGACATCCTGTCTTGTGGTCCTGAGCTGCTCTGAGGGTTTGGAGCCAGCTGAGCCCCCACGCTGTGGGGTAAGGGTGGGCACCAGTGGGTAACTGGTGGGGCTGGGGATTGGGTAACTGGTGGGAAGGATTGTCACTCATAGGATTATCACTCTTCCATTGAGTGCCCTGGGCTAAAATCACCATCCAGAGGTAAGGAAGAGCAGAGCTGCTACTTTGCTGATAATAAGACGTGGGATTTATGTGTTTAAAAAGAAATCTTAAAGCCTTTCTTACCTCCTATTGTGATAGCCTGGAGCATGGGCAAATAATAATTAAAAAAAACCCCTAGCAACCCAAACCAGAAAAACCAATTCATTCCTGGATTGTGTTCCCATTCATCCCAGCCAAACACTGGGAGTTCCTTAATTTTTTTTATCTTGTATGAGCCATCCAATCTTACCTTGGAGTTAATTCACCTTTGGTTTTTTGCCTTTATTTTTTTCCTCTGAGTAGAAACTGTCAGTAACAGAGTAAAGATCAGTTTTCAGAGAGGAGCTGAGCTGAAAACTGGATCCCAAAGCAGATGCATGTTAAAAATATTTTTTTTTTCTTGGTGTTGATGTTTTTGAAGGGGTGAGTCACCTTGTGAGAGTGGTAACATTTTTGTTCCCTTAACTCGTAAGTGGTTTTATGGAATAGAGCTCCTGCCAGGCTCAGTACTCAGATCGTTTTTGTTAGAGGACACTGGATTTGGTTATTTAGTTTCCTTACTGGTAGTGAGATTTGCATGAAATTTGCTTGAGACTCATCTGTTCCCAGAGCAGGGATGTCAGGGGCTTGTTTGAGGACATGGAGTCACAGAAAATAGCAATTCTTCTGAGAAGTTCCTTACCCCCCCTTGACTGATTTATAGTAATGGTAAACACAGTGTGCTCAACTTTTTTTTTTTTTTTTTTATTTTTAATTGTGAAATAAGGGGTACTCTCATTTGGTTGGTAACTTGTTTGGAAAGGCAGATCTTAGGCTTGCATCCCAGTTCTTTAAATTAGGATTATCACTGAGCATTCAGAGGGTAACTGATGCTCTGAGAGGCTCAGGCAGGGATGTAACACAGCCTGGAAGATTTTTCTTGAGAGCACTTGCTAAAACATGTGAGGGAGCTGTCTGCAGGGCACACATCCCTTCTCAGTGCAAGCTGCTTTTCTGATTTTTTGTTTCCCCACTGCTATATTAAGGGCTCCCTGCAGCCAGAAGTGTGTGACACAGCTACCATTAGCTAGGCTGAAAAATAAAAAATAAAAATGCTCCCAAGTGTGCCCCCTGGGCTGCTATGGTCCAGCCACAGTCAGGTCAGTGGAAAGGATGTATCCCAAAGTTATGCAAGCCACCTGGGGCTCTGATCTGTGAATGAATAAGAAAGGAAATATCATAATAAGAAAGGAAATATTGCTGGGTGAGCTGCACTAGGAGATGCCCAGTCCTGGAGGGCTCTGTTCAGAGTTAATCTTTCATCTCCCACTCGGGGTGTCTCCTGCAAGGAAAGGTTGGTGAATCTCTCTTGCTGCCTGGTTTGTGCTGGGTGTGTTGCTTTTTTTTTTCCCCTTCCCCATGGTGCAGAGGTCTCTGGGCTGAGCCAAACTCTCCGTGTGAGTCTGTCCCCCAGCTTAACCAGTGCCCAAAGTCCTGGAGGCTGCCTGGGTGCTCTTTGGGTTTGTCCAAAGGGCAAGCAGGAGCCCAGCTGGTGGATCCATCCTCCTCCCTCTGCTCCCTGCCATGGGAAGCTGCTCCTTGCATGCACAGGGAGTTGGGAACAGCCCCCAGCTGGTTGCTGTCTCCTCAGGTGTAATTTTTTCCCTGCTCACTTTGTAGCTTTGCTTGCACCATGCTTGGTTCTGAGCAGCCTTGGCTGCTGCTGTCAGGGTGTGGGAGCAGCCACCTCCTGGGGATGCTCTGCAAGTGGCTGTACCAGGTGGGAATCCCCTGGGGAAGCTTCAGGTGACTTCACCTCTAAATGTTTGACTTCTTATTTTAGACTTCTGTTCTTGTTGTTTGTGCTTTTTTCTTTTTTTTTTTTTTTTTTTTTTTTTTTTTTTTTTTTTCTTCCAAAGCATTGTTTTATGTAATTAAAAAATGTTGATTACACAGAGGCACCAGCTGTGCCAGCCAGAATTTTACAGCAAGCAGAGCTCTGAGACAGAGACATTCAGCTGCATTGGTCCCATTTGCCTCTAATGATCCCTCAGGTTCCAGCTTTCTTGCTGTACTTTGGTAACCTTTGTGTTTCTGGTAATGCTAAAGGGGAGCTGCTGTGTTCCAGACAGCTCTCCCACTGCTCTGACCATATTTTAAACACATTTGTGTTTCTGTAGCCATGAGTTCTGCAGTTAAATGACATGTTATTCTATAAAATAATTCCTCTTGCTTAAGTAAATCTCTCATCTGGTCATTTCATGAGTGCCTTCCCCTTTAGGTTATGGCAGGAATGAAAACTCAACCCCCTTCTCTATTTTCCATTTCACTCATCATTCCCCAGACTTGTGTCCTGTGTTTTTTGGTCACATCAAGGTTTGAGCTGTAGGGTTTTGGTGATTTTATCTTCCTTCCTCTCCAAATGACCTCACAGTGCTCCCAGCAAGGACCCTCCCTGCACCCACCAAGAGCTGGAGGGCCCCAGAGCTGATGCTTTTCTAGGTTGTTTCCAGTCCTCCTTGCTGCTCCCACCTTCACTTTCTGCTCTGTACTGTCTAAAGGCACTAATTTTTTTATTTTTTTTTTATTTTATTTTTTTTTTATGCAAAAGACCTACTATTAACCACGTACTTCAGTTAGGATTTAAAAAGACATAAATGATCAGGTCACAAGGTACCTGGAAAAGAAAGCAGCAAGGTTTGGCACCACTTGGTACCCATTCCCTGGTACCAGGTGTAGAGCAGGGTGAGTGATGCACAAACATTCTGGGAACAGTCAGTACAGGGGGATGAAGAGTGGCATTTTCTCTGGAACAGCAGAGGACTATTGGATTTTTTTGCATTATCTTCTATTTAGAGATTTGCAACACTCTCAGTGCTGAGAATTTGACTCCTTTGCCTGGTGATTGGAAGGGAATTAATTGTAGATGAAGGCTTCAGCTATTTGGTGCTGTCCCTTGAAATTCAGGCTCCTCGTTTGGCATCAGTTTGATTTTTCTTGTGATTAGATCTTATTTATAGCAAAAGACATCCAGTACAGTTTTGTGAAAGAAAAGCATTAAATGTTTAGGGAATTTTTTTTTTTTCTGGTAGCACAAACGGAACCAATTTGACAGCAATTCCAGAGCCTGGGTTCTGAGCAGTCCCCAGTGTCTCTGATCCTTTCAAACAGCATCGCTTCTCTTTGAGGGGCAAAATGGGGTCCAGAGCAAACTGGGTGTGAGCTCTGGGGAGGGATGCAGCACCCAGTGGGTGCAAAATGACATTTCTGTGCCTCTCTACAAGCACTGCAGAGAACAGAGAGGAGGGGTGGGTGGGTGACAGGCTGAAGGTCACACAGGGTATTGTCCCAGAGGGAGCATCCCAGGAATGCTTTAGCAGCTCCCCTGGAAAACTGGCTCATCCTTAATGTCCCATATTTCTTTACAAAAAAAAGAAAAAAAAAAGAAAAGGTGCAGTTTTAAATAAAATATTATGCCATATTCATGGCATAGTTTGAAATGGCAGGCAAGAGCTTAATTTGGATGTTTAGGATGTCTTGTAAAAATCTCAAGAATGTTTTTTAAAAGCATTAAAAACGAAAGCATAGAAAGCCACGAACTGTGATTTTACATTTCACTGTTGATATTGTATAACTAAGGAGAGATCCAGCAAATCCCTGGCAAATGTAGGGAGGGCAGGGGGAATGATTCTTTTCCTGGAAGGAGCATGATTTTAGCCCAGCTGCCCCAGGAATACGCAGCCCCAAGCTCTGCCCAGAGGTGTCTTTGGGTTTCATGCTGGAGCCACAGGAAGAGAATAACTGGCATGCTGTGACTTCTGTCATTTGGGGAAGAGGAGATAAATAGTCACAAATATAAACAGCCCTCAGGGGCAGGCTCTGAAATGACAAAAGTGGCTGAATTAATGCACTCCGGATTCCTGCTTCCTTGGCAGCCCCAGCCAAGGTGTCTGAGGGATGCAGCACTTCATGTTTTCAATTATTTCATTATTCATTATTTCAACCACTTTTTGGGATCCAGCACCCAGGTGTGAGCAGCTGCTGGGCTGAGGTGTGAGGAGCAGGAATAAGGGGCTGAGATTTGGGGAGTGCAGGACTGAGGGCAGCTGAAGTGATGCACAGTGAATTCCTGCTGCCAGCTTGTGCCTCCTGCTTAGAGAGGTTTTAAATATGGAGAAGTGTCGAGATAATCAGAATCTGTCAGGCAATAGCAGGAAATCCTGAAGCTGCTCTGTAAATAGGCAGTGGCAGGAGATTTCTGTGCATTTTCTGAGGGGTCCCTGTTCCCTCTGAATCCCCCATTAGGTTCCCCAAAGGCTTCCTGAGCCTTTCACGGGAGGAGGAACTCAAGGCTGGGGGGGGTGCAGTGCCTGTTCCATCTCTCCTGGGACTCTCTGCATATTCCTGTGGAGAGCAGGCAGCACGTAATGGGCAGTTACAGAATTTTTCATGCATTTTAACAAATTCGTAAGCAGAAAATGGCATTTGACAGGAAGGTGATTTCTTAGGGTTCATTCCTTTATCCCCTGGAGGACAAGTGAGGCAGAGGAGGAGAGGTCTGGGCAGTGATGGGGATGCTCAGGAGGGTGAGTGAGGTCCTGACCTCCCCTTGCTCTCAGCACCCAACCAGAGATTTTCTGTGGAAGGTGAGAGCAGCATGGGGGTTGTGTCTGTCCTCCTTGGCTGGGATGAGGAAGGAGCAGTGGCAGATGATGGCTCAGCTCAAGTGTCTGCTGCAGCAAGGGTAAATGCAGATTTAACAGCCTTTCTTTTTTTTTTCTTTTTTTTCCCCTGAAAAACACTTCACCAGGAGTGCTGCCCCGAGGGGTATTTACTTCAGAATGGAGAGGTTATCTCAAGCATCCTTTCCCCAAAGAGTCCTCTGTTACCTGATATTTTAGCAAGAAAAACCTTTCTCTGCAGACTCTGCTTTCCCTCAGGACATTAATCTGGTTTGCAGAGCCTTTTTCTTGTACATTTCAAAAAGTCATTCCTGTCTCCATTGCTTTGAAAACAACACCTGATGCTGGTGGTTTGCTTCCCTGTGGGGCTGTGGTGTCCCTGACCCCCCCAGGCAGGACTTTGCTCTCCCAGGAGTTCCAGGGCAGCCCCTGTGTGGTCAGGGCTCTGCTGTGTCCCAGCATCCCAGCTGGAAGTCACCTCCCCTCTTGCTTTTTCAGGTAGGTGCCCGGGAACACGGTCCCAGGATCAGGGAGTAGGAGAACCTCCTTACACAAGCATCCAAAATTCTATGGAATCAAGTTTTATTTCCTCTTGGTTTCCCCCTGGCAGCAAATTTGTCTTTTCTGCCATTTGCAAGCCCAGCTTAGCCAGGAAAGTCCCCGGGTCACAAATCCCAAGGCAGACAAGTGGTGGGATCATTGCTGCTCCCCAGGGTGGCTGCTGGAGCCCAGGGAGCTCTTGGGGCATCTGGGAAGCTCCTGGGGGACAAGCCCTGGGGCTGGGGCTGGTTGTGCTCACAGCCTGGCTTGAGTAATGGGAATAACTGAGTCCTTTTGGTAATGGCCCTGCCCAGGCTGCCTGCTCGGGAATCCCTGCTTGGGTTTTGTGTCCGGGATGATGTTTGAGCAGTGTGCCACCCGCCCCCCACCACGGGGGGGATGTCCCTCTGAGCAGAGGGCCAGCACTGACCATGCCATCCCCTGTGCCTGGGCATGAATTCCCTCTTTGTTCAGGGTTCCTCACCCTGCTGCCAGCCCTGCAGAGATGCTGCAGGTCACCGTGCTGGGCTGCTACAGCCCCAGTGCCTCTAATCCTGGGCAAAACCTGGGCCGTGGAGCAGCAAACACAACGAGACCTCTATTCTTAGCCTCCGGGCTGGTTCTCCGGGGTGCTGGGTGATGAATATGCAGTTGCTGGAGCTCTTGACAGTGAATAGCAGCGTTTGTTGTCAGCCCTGTACATGTGCTGCTCTCCTGCTGGAGCCCCAGCCTTCGCTGCAGCTTTTCCCAGTTGCATAAATGTGGCCTATTTTCCCCTCACGAATTAACATCCCTCTTGCTAAGTTTAGGCTTTTGCACATGTATGAAACGAGCCCGCTGATTTTTTTTTTTTTTTTTTTTTTTTTTGCAGGCAGCTGGAAGTCCTGGCACACCCCAGGGAGGAGAACTCACCCCTACAAAACCTTCCCAGTGGTGCTGGGCAGCGGTGCTGACCCTGTCCCCTTGCCAGGGGCTCTGCCAAGCCCTGGACACTGCCCTGGGGATCCCCCCGAGGTCCCCCCCTCTGCTCCTCCTCTTTGGGGAGGGTTATGGCTGAATTCCTGGCGTTTTGGGGCTGTCGTTGCAGCAGATCAGCACAGGGCAGGGGACTGGAGGCAGCTGGTGCTGGAGTGCATTCCCACACCCTCCAGCAGCCCTGCCAGACCTCTGGACCAGTATTGGCATGACCCAGATACTGGGAACGAGGAGGGGGGGAGGTGATGCTGGTGCTTTGGGCATGTGCAACCCGCACTTTGTCTGTCTCCATGCAATGCCATCTTTAAAAGCTCTGGATCAGGCAAGCCCTAAACTACCCCTCAGCACAGCTGAGGAGGACTGGGCTTAGGGATTATTGTTTTTGTCATGTTTAGAGGAGGAAAGGAGTCACCAAGGAGAAGCTGGGGTCTCTACCAGGACATTCCTTTTTTTCCCCTCTAACAGGGCCCTTCTCTCAGGTAAAAGCAAGCACAGACAGCAAAGCCCCTGGTGCACAGGCTTTGGGTTGGGTTGGTTTGTTTTGCTCCAGTGGTCCACCAGGCCCTAATCTCCTTCCTGTCCCTCTTCCCCAGCAGCTGATGCTGGTGGGGATCATGAGAGCTGTGGTCAGGCAGTGCCAGCCCTGCAGCCTCTCTCTGCTCTGCTCTGCTCTGCTCTGCTCTGCTCTGCCTGCAGCTCCTGCTCTCCCTGCTCCCCCTTCCCTCTCTTTCCTGACCCCCCCTCCTTCCATTCCACCAGCTCCTGTTCTTTTCAGCAGATGCAGGACTAGGGAGCCAGGAGCAGTGGCTCAGTGGTGCTGCTGCTGCAGCTCTGCCCAGCCTGGGTCCTTCTCCCTCCCCGATGCACCAGGAGGCTGCAGACTTTGCTCCCTGGGGACCCAGCCACCCACGGCCACCAAGCTCCAAAAGCCACCAAGCCAGGACCCAGGTGCCAGCTGCCAGACAGGTAGGGGCTGGGAGGGCCCTGGGGGTGACGGAAGGTCCTGGGGTCCTTTGCTTGGTTATGAGCCCCTGGGGAAGGGGGTTTTGCCCCCCTCCATCCCTGTTTTCTGGGGGTGAGGATGGCTCTGCAGGCAAAGCGTGAGGACAAGGGTGCTGGTCAGATGTCACCCCTGCTGAGGTGACAGCAGCACTTTGCTGGGGCATTAATCTTCCCCTGGCATCTTCCGAGTGGTCACAGGGACACGGATGTGGCTTCTGATTAGCAGGCAGGGGAAGAGCAGCATCCTCCCTGTTCCCTGGCTGTGCTGATAAGAGGAGCAGGGCTGGTTCTGGGGGGATCTCCCTGTAATGGGATTAGCACAGGGCCTTTGATGCAGGGAGGGGACGTGGGGCTGATGCCTGCAGCCCTGACAGCTTCGCCATCTTTGCATTATCCCCCCCCTTCCCTCTGCTGCTGTTGCTGTTCTGAAATGGTGGATTGTGTTTCCTGTGAGCATTGGGGTGTCTGTCAGGCTGTGCCTAACACCCCGAATAAAGGCTGGGGCTGAGCTCGTGAGAAATAAGACTGATTGGAGAGAAAGGAGGAGGCGACAGAGGTGGGAGAAGAGCACTGAGCAGGGGGTATGGGCAGAACTTGCAGATGGCAGGAACACGTGTGCCCTTTGGGGGAAGGGGAAGCTGGGGGGGTTTTTGTCCTGCAGCCCGGGCTTTGGGGCTGCTGAGACTCCTGGGGACCCCTGCAGCAGCAAGGGCCATCTCTGTGTCACTTGATGGCTGGGGGGAAGGAAGGAGCTTTGGCACAGCTCAGAAACCCAAGGGGCTCGTTGTGCTTGCATCTTCTCCTTGTGGCTGATGATCACTGCACCTGATCCCAGGGTTGCAGAGGATATCCCAGAGGATTGCAGAGAATATCCCAGAGGATTGCAGAGAATATCCCAGAGGATTTCGGTTGCATTCCTCCACCTGGGGACTGTACATGGTGCATGAAAGGGCTGTGCCTTCACTGCCCTATTTGCTCCCCTCCTCTGAGACTCACTTGTTCCTGCAGCCTCCTCCAGAGCAGCAGAGTTCCTGCCCTGGCAGGACAGGCCCTGGACTCTTGTCCTGGACTTTTTCCAGCCAGCTCTGGAGCAGCTGCCCACTCCTCAGGGTTAGACTCAGAGCTCAGAGTGCATCTCCAGCCAGACTGTCAGGATTGTCTCCCAAGGAGGAATTGATGCTGGATGCAGCAGACGTTTTTATCAAAGAACCACCATCTGCTGGAGAAAGAGGATGAGCCCATCTAGTGCACTTCATTTATGTTTTAATTAAGGCTAGAGCAGCAGCCCCCAGAGATGAAAGAGAAGTCCCTGCTAACCCATGCCATTAACTGTGTTTCCTTGTACAAACATCCACTCCAGTGCTCACGTGTTTGGGGTTGAGCACGTGCTCAGGTGCTTTGCTGCAGTGGGAATGAGGTCCCAGTGCCACGTTGTGTGTCTGTACAGCCCCAGGAAACCCTTGCTGTGGGGCCTGGGTGCCCTGTGAGCCCAAGTCTTTGAAATAGCAGAGATAAGAGCAAAGCAGCATAGACCTTGCCCATCGTAAATGGATTTGTGCTTGCAAGCCCAAGATCCTGGGTGATACCTGTCCGGCAGTGCCTGACCAGCTGGCAGTGTTCAGCTCTCACAACACAAGCTGCTCACAAGCCCCTTGCATCATCTCCCAGCAGAAAATTAACCTCACCCAGCAGCACATCCCACGTTCCCTGGCCCTTGTCCAGCACCAGACCCCCAGCAAACCCTGAGAGGGAAGGGGGGCAGCTTGCAGGAGGGGTCCCTGTAGAGCTCTCTGGATCTGTCTCAGCTTCCCAACCATCCTCCCCAGCCACGTCCCAGCCTCTGCCACGCTGACAGCAGCAGTGATGCTGAGAAGCTGGGAGGGCTCCGAGGAGCAGCTCTGTGTCAGCTCCAATCTTTTCTGCCTCCCTGCCCTGCATCCTCTCCAGCCCGGGCAGAGGCACTGATGCTCTGCTTTACAGGGAGCTGCTCCTGGGTGCTGGCAGCTCTGTCTGCTCAGAGGAGGATTTTGAAACCATAATGAAGCTGTCCCGAGGGTCAGTTCTTCCTTTTCAGTCCTGTCTCCAGCCCGCCCCCCCCCGGCCTCCCCCAGTGCTGAGCCATGGGCTTTGTGCCCTGCCTGCCTGGAGGAGGCAGGGAGGGAGCCAGGAGCCCTGTGGCAGTGTTGGCATCTGCTCCCCCCCAGCAATCACAGTGCCCAAGAGCCACAAACATGTCCAGGAGATGCTTTGATCAATGACACGGGAGAATTTAAATTGCTGCCATGCTCCTGAGCTGAGCCGGAGGTAGAAAGTGTGGATGGTGCTTTATGTAACTCGTTTTTATTTTTAAACACAGGCTTTTCTTTTCGAGGGGAGCTCAGCTCAGTGGGTGTCTCCCAGCTCCTGCCCTGCCTTCTGAGCACCCATGAAGTGGCTTCTCTTACCAGCCCCAGTGCAGCCACTGCTTGCTTTCCTCATGTACCCTTCAAACTCAGGCTCTCCTGGCTTCACCTTTCAGGATTTCTTGCTCGCCTGGGCTGATGTGTAAAATTCTTTGAGGTTTAAGGTGAATAGAGAAATTAACCCTTTAAAAAGGGTTCTAAGCTACATCTCCAGATGTTTCCTGATGTTGTTGGAGCTCCTTTTTTCGAAGGGGCAGCTGTTCTCCTGGCTCTCTTCACGAGTAACCCAAGCCTGTGATGTGTTTTGCAGTTTGGGAAGGTACCCACATCACCAGGACAGTCACCCCATGCTGCACCAAGTGTGTTTTACCCTGGACCCTTAAATAATCAGGCAGGCAGCCTGGCAGAGTGAGCAGAGCTCTGCATGCCCTATGCCAGTTACTAACAACTTTCTCCTGGCTTTAACTGCAACCAGTGGTGGAGAACAGCAAGCTCTGGAGATAATTTTTTTTTTTTTTTTTGCTAATTTGAATTACTGACAGGTTGGGTCCATATAGGTACCAGTCTGGAGTCTTGATGTATATTTGGAATGCCAAACACCACAGCAGTCTGAAGAAGCACTTTTTTTTTTTTTTTTTTGGTGCTAGGAGGGAAAAACCTCTTGGGCCAGCAAGCCCTGATGCACACCCTCAAACATGGTCCTTGCAGGGAGGTGCTAGAAAAGGAGAGATGCTGGCACAGACCCAGGAGCAGTCACAAAGCATGAGAGGATGTGGCCCCAGAGACACTGAAATCCCTTGTGGCATCCATCTGTGTGCAGGTGAGAAGGGCACAGTCAGAGATGAGCAGTGGAAGCAGCAGTGCCAGGATGGATGGCCCAGTCAGTGTAAAAGAATGGATGGAATTCCAGAGTGGCAGCAAGCCTGGAGCAATGAGAGCAGGAGTGAGAAGAGAGGGAAAAATCTGCTAAAATGTCAAGGTGAAGGAGCTTATTTAAGGGCAACACAGTGGAGATACCAGCCAAGCAAATGAGCTGCTCCGTGCAGGCATCCTCTGAGCTCCCAGCTCCAGATTGAGAAGGGTGGGAAGCTGCCATCCCCAGGAGGAGCATCCCTGTGTCTGGAGTGGGAAAAGCCACACAGCTTCCAGCCAGAGCTGGCTGGATATGTGAGGGCAGCTGAACTGGAGAGAACATGCAAACCAGGACGTGGAATTTTGCCTAGCAGCTGGGAGGCAGGAAATGGGACCAAGTGAACTGGTGGAGGTGTTTAATCTGGAAGAAGGTTTTTTTGGGGTAAAAAGAACCGGAACGATGATGAATGGACAAAACAGGTGGAATGGGCAGGGGTGTACTGAAAATAACAGGGAGGGTGGGCAGGACCCTGGAGATGGTGGGGAGAAGATGAATGTCCTGAGAAGAGGCTGGCAAATTCCCTTCTGCCCTGCCTGTGACAGCCAACTCTGCACGTGTTCACCTCTTGTGTGCTCGCTTGTTAGCAGGTCATGAGGGAATGGCTTTAAAGTATTTCTTGGAGAGATTTAAAATTTTGGATGGGATTCAAACCTAATATCAAAATGAGTGATTTTATTAAAAGCTTTTAAATAGAAGCTGCAGAGTAGCCTGAAGCAGGAGGACTATTTTAGAAGGAATATGCTGTAAACCTCTTCTCTTACTGCACAGAAGCTTTCTAAAATATTACCTTGTAGAAAAATAATTCTCTTTATCTTCAATTTAATTACATTTCCCATAGTGCCTGTGCCAGTGCAGTTCACTTATTTTTGTTTTCCATTAACTCACACCTGGCCCAGGAAACAAGAAGACGAATCTGTTGGTTTTCAGAGTTGTTTGTGGGTCACTCCTGCGTCTCTCTGAGGTCAGAAAAAAGGTTTACTGCCATCCTGGAGAGACAGGGACTGGGGGCTCTGTTCATACTGGCCATGGCAATGAGATGGTGACATATAACAACACTGGCATAAAACAGGAGGAAGACTCCTGTGGTTCTCCTGTCTCTCCCACCCAGAGTCAGGGCTCAGTCTGAGGCTGCAGCAGAGCCCAGGAGCTGAATGAGGGACCAGAACCATCCAGGGCTTTGCTGCCTTTGCTGACCTCCTCCTCCTCACCCTGTCTGGATGTGTAATTGAGATCCCAGGGATGTTCTGGAAGTATTGTGGTTATGTTGCCATTTGTGACATCCTGCAGATGCCCAGGGAGAACCTGGAAGTGTGAAAATGCATTAAAATTTTTAACATATTAGGAGTTAAACCTTTGGTGACGTGTGAAATCTGGCTTGGATTTGGGACAAGGGCTGAAGATGTCAGTTCTTTAATTTGAACAAACCAGCCTGTTGTGCCAGAGGCATCAGATGAACCTCAACCTTTGACCCTGGCTCAGAGGAGATTCTATCAGCTGAGGCCTTTTTCTTTTTCTTTTTTTTTTTTTTTTTTCCACTGCTTGTCTTTTGATAACTGGAGACATGATTAATCTGAGGCAGGACGGACCTGGGCTTTGCAGTGGGAGGATGAGAGCAAGGCAAAGATTTCTTTGCCAGTTTGAGCTGTGGAGGAGGGGATCCAAGAGGATGGAGAGCTGGGATCAGTGCTACCAATCCCTGTGTTTTTGTAGTGAGTTTTGCAGGACTCTGTCTCTCCCAGGGACACTGTAATTATGTATAATGGATAATGTGCTATCCCAAGACATTCTCCCTGCTAGCAGCACCAGGATGTCAGGCCCAGTGGTGCTTTAGCAGAGCAGCAGGTGACTACAAGCTTCCAGAAAAAAAGGCAGTGACTTGTTTAACTGCAGAGGACTTATTTTTGTTATTGTATTTTTTTTATATACGTGTGCATTAGTCGATCAGCTTTGTTGGGATCAAAACACCAAAAGGAGGTGCCATGGTTTGAACCCTCAGCCAGCACCCCCACCAGCGCCAGTGACAGCAGGGTGCTGGTACCAGTGGCCAGGCTGACCCAGAGCTGGGTTGTGAGAGACCCTGGGATGCAGTGGGCACCCCCTGCTCATCCTCTGGAGGGCAGAGGTGTGGGTGCAGGGGGGAGATGGAACTGGGAGTCTGTCCCGTGGGGTGAGCACAGCGTGGGAGGCTGCCCCGGGCAGGCTGCACACCCAGGCTGAGGGAAGGGCTCAGGCACAATCCTGGCTTGCCAGGTGCAATTTTTTTTTTCCTTCTTCTTCTGTTATCCTGTGCCCTGCAGTGAGATGCTCCCTCACACCCCCCTTTTTTTTTTTAAATTTTATTTATTTATTTATTTATTTAAAAAATTTTTTTCGGGCCCCACTGACACCGGGGCTCTTCCCTTAAAACTCTCCCATCCCTTCTATCAGCTGCTCTCGTCTGAGGGCTGCAGCCTTCCCTGCACCTCGGAGGAGCCGCTGACAGCGCTGCGGGAGGATGCTTTCCTCGGCAGCGAGGGGGGTGACAGCAGCAGCAAGGAGGGTGACAGCACCAACACCTCCGCGGGCATCCCCACCCCGTGCTCCCGGCCAGCACCGGGCACCGGCTCTGCCTGCGGAGCCATCCCCGCGGCTCCTCCCGGCGAGACGCGGGGCTTTGCGGGCAGCTGAGCCGGGAGGGGGGCGAGGGGGGGGCAGGAAAGGTGCTGCTCAGGGGGAGGCAGGAAGAGGGAGGCAGGAAAGGTGATGCTCGGGGGGGTAGGAAAGGTGCTACTCGGGGTGGGGGGTAGGAAAGGTGCTGCTTGGGGGGCGGGGAAGACGACAGGAAAGGTGCTGCTCAGGGAGGAGGCAGGAAGGTGATGCTCCGGGTGGGGTCAGGAAAGGTGCTGCTCGGGGTGGGGGGTAGGAAAGGTGCTGCTCAGGGGGGCTCCAGGGCTGCGCAGCCCGGCTGATGCTGCCGCCGGGTTTTTGCTGGATGCGAGAGCGATCGCTCCGAGCTGCTGCTGCTGCTGCTGCTTGGGGAAAGGGGGGGAGGAGGGGAAGGGCTGGGTCCAAGTGGGACTTTCAGGCTGTGCAGGGGGCTGGCTCTGAACACCGCTCTGCTCTTTCCCCAGAGCCTCTCTGAGCGCACTCCCGGCGCAGACCCAGCGGCAGAGAGGACAGGGCAAAGGCAGTGAGTAGCTTTTCTCTCCGTGTCTGTCTGTCTGTCTGCAGTGCCTCTGAGTTAATATATTTTTTTTCCTGTCTTTCTCTGCGTGTGAGTGGATGGTCTTAAGCTCTCAAAGCCCCTGAGATCTCCTGGTTTGTTTTGGTTTGTTGGGCTTTTTTAACCTTCGTGCTGCTCGGTTTTGATATTGGGATGGCTTCTTTATCTTGGCTCAGGTGACCCCCTGGGGTGGTTTGGTTACCTGAATGGCATAATCACACCCCTCCCTTTCTGTCTCCCAAGGAGAACCCCCCCAAAACACATCCATGATGGGGCTGGCAATTCTTCTTGACCACCGGGGTCCTTTCCTAGGAGTGGGAGGTGGGATGAACGATGGAGCAGAAGGCAAAAAACCCACCCTCCCCACAGCCCCTTACCAGCTGCCTTTGCCAGGGATTGGCATTCTAAATTCATAACTAAATTCATAATTCTAAATTCATAACTGCCTGGCTTGATTTGCAGTCGGAGGAGCTGATCCGTGGGGATGCCATGGGACTGCCTTTCCCGGGAATATCAGTCTCAGCATCCCTGAAGTCAGGCAGAGTTTGGGAGCACAGGGAAGGAAGTTGGGTGCTGCTCAGCTCTGCAGGTTAGGGCTGTGGGGGCTGCTGGCAGGGGGTGGGAGCGGGGGTGAGCATCAGGGTGTTTCGTAACAAAACCCCCAAAAAAGGGCTCTGCTAGAGGAGGCTGCCAAGGGGAGGGCACCAGCTCTGCCTCCAGCATCCCTTTGGAGTGGCAGTGGGACAGGGCAGGGACTGCTGGCCTCTAGGAACTCGGGTGCTGTGGCCCCACAGGCGGGTGAGGCTGTTAATGAGGAAATTGAAAGGGGCTTAGGGACTTAGAGGGATTGATTTCAGTTAAAGCTCATGGAACCAGCCGGTCAGGGGGGGGGGGGGGATTAAGGACATGCACCCCCTGGCATGTAGCACAATCCCAGTTCCATTAATTTAGCTGGGAAGAGGCTTTGTGGGTTTTTAGTGTAATCAGGTTTTAAAAGGGATCTTGCACCGGGCTCTCCGAGCTCTGGGATCTCCCCAGCTCCCAGCTGAGCAGGACCCTCTGCTCCTTTGCACAGAGTCCCTGCCCTCAGCAGTTCCTTTGCCTTCTCCTCAGTTGTTCCTTCTGGACAGAAGGACGTGGAGGTTATCTGGAGCTTGGCCCTACCCTGGCAAATAAGAAACCTTTGCCCTTTGCTCACTCTTCAGTCCTGCTCCCTGTCCCATTGGCCTCGTGGCTGGTGGAGCTTTCCCTCACTCTGTGATGGGAGATTTGCTCAACCTGTGTGCTGTGTGCTGTGTGCTGTGCTCATGGGGACACTGCCACCCCCTCCCTCCCCCTTCCCCTTTGCAGATTGTGCCATCTCCTCAGTGCCCCCCCAGAGGCTCCCAGCACCCTGACGAGGAGATGCTTTCTCTGAGTTATTTTTGTGTGAGTGTTTGAGCCTGTGATGGCTGGGAAAGGCCCGGCACCTGCAGACACATGAAGTCCTCCTGTTGTTTTATTTGCAGTGCCAGCTTTTCCAGGATGCCTGGCCAGTAACCTCAGCCATGAACTGGAGGGACAGGGACAAGAGGTAGCTTGGTCTTCTTAGCGAGGTCAGCCCGGAGCTCTGCCTGGTGAGGAGAGACCTTCAGAAGAGTGCAATAATGCCAACTCCTGCTGCTCTCTGCTGAGCTGTGACACCAAAGTCTGATCACTTCAGACCTGAAGCTGGACTCAACCTGCAGTCCTGTCTTAGAAGGAAATGCTGGCTCTCCTCTGTGATCACCCCTCAGCTCTGAACCTCTTCCACTGAGGACCTGACCTTCCACACTAGGAGCCAAGGATCAAATGGGTTGAGAACAAGTGGCCCTCCTTTTTTTTTTTTTTTTTTTTTTTCCTTCAGAGGATTCTTTTGTATATTATTAAGTGCCAGGACATGAAACAGTAAATCCCTCCTCTCTGCACTCCTGCCTCCTGCAAACAGCCCTGCCTGCTGTCCAAGCCAGCCCGTTCGAGGGCTCCCTGTACCTGGATGCCTGGATGGCTGCCTTGCTGATCCCACGGAGGTAACTGAACAGCCTGATGCACCCCTCAGCCCTGCCCATCCTCTCACTCTCTGCCTTGCCCAGTGAGCTTTGCAGCTCTCTGCAGTGTCACCTCTCCCTTCCTGCCCTTCCCTTGCCTCTCCTCCTCCTGCTTCTTGCCTTTTCTGCTGTGTCCTGTCCTGGAAGTCCTCACCCAGAGCTGGGTGTTCTGTGGGTGTTCTGTGCACCCCTCACTCGTGGCACAGCATCCCTGTCCCCTGAGCTCTGCTTCTCTGCTGCAGCCCCTTGATCTGGGGCATCAGAGTGAGATCCCAGCAGCACTGCAGTAACTCTCCTGTCACACCTCTTCCTGAGAAATTCGTGAGCTCGCTGGGAAAAAAAAAAAAAAAAAAAAACCAACACAAAAAACAGTGCAGGGAAGAGAAAGGCTGGGGGCAGGAGGCAGCAGGAAAGGTGCTGGAAAGATCCTGGAGCAGACTCGGTGCCTGAGCCCAGCAGGCTCAGTGTGCTCAGTGATGTTTTGCAGTGTGGTTTTGCACTGGTGGTTGAGGTTGGGGTGATGTCCCAGGGGGCTGTGTCGGGGCTGTGCAGCAGCTCCAGGTCTGCAGGAAGGCTGCGAGCTGCCTGCGCCGCGCCTGGGAGACACTCGTTGCATTTAATTAAAATTTAATTTGCTTTAGGATTACATTAAAATGTCCAATAATAGCAACTCTCCAAAGGGCGGGAGGAGAAGGGGGAAAGAGGCGTGCTACAGATTGGCTCCGTTGCTGGTGCTGAAATGTTCTGCAAGAGCTGCAGATGGAAGGGAAAATTACTGTGCTTCCCTCCGCAGCCACCGAAAGGCTTTGGGCATCTGCTTGGCAGCAGGGCTCGGGGAAGGGCTTTCTGCAACTTGGAAGTGGGTCCAGCAGCTGAGGACTGGAGACTGTAAATCCTCCCGCTGTGGTCAGACCTCTTGATGCCTGGGGAATCCAGTAGGAGAGATGCCCTGGGGTGGGAGAGGCAGATCACAGGCTCTGCCCTCCTGGGACCCTGTCTAACCACTAATGGGCACCTTTGTGGTTCTGAGAGGAGACCCTGGCAGTCCTGCACAATGCCTGTGTGTCATGTTTCCCTCTCCCTTCGTGTCCCTTCCCATCCCAGGTTATGCAATGAGGGATGCTGGGGGCACCCTGGCCATCCCGGGAAGGGGCTGGCAAGGACACGAGGGGCTGGCAGAGAAGTGAGGGCTCCGGGGCTGCTTTGAAATTTAGAGGAAAAAAAGCAATAAAGAAATTTTCTGCCTGGATAAGCCTGTCAGGAAAGAGGCAGTTTTAGTCTGCTTATGCAACCCTGAGTCTAAAGAAGCTGCTTGGGGTCCTGTCTGGGACTCATGGGCTTGCCCCACAGGTGCCTTGCTCCTTCTCTTCTTCCTCCAGCCCCCTCCTGCCCTCAAGCCCTGGGATTTGTGCTTTTTTCTGGTGCTGCTGGATCATGGTGATTGATTCCTGGTACTGTTGTCCTTTGCTGTCCTCCCACACCTGACCAAGAGCAAGCCTTTCCCAGCACACCAGAGCAGCTCTTTCCAAGAAACCATCCCAAAGTGCAGCCTTTAAAGGCCTTTTTTGGCAGACAGAGCAGCTGAATGAGTGCTGGGGCTGAGCCCTCAGCTGCTCTGCTGCCGTGTCCATCCTTAGCCTCTGCTTGGCATCTCACAGGAGGTGTTTCAGGGTCCCTCTCACTGACGAGGGAGCTGAGGACACAGGTTTGATGAGGCACAGAACCACAGAGGTGGTTGGTTTTTATTTGCTTGTTTGTTTTGGTGTTTTTTTTTTTTTCTCCCCCCCCCACTCTGCCTAAATTTGTAATCACCATCTTCTCTGGTTTTGCCCTGCTCACACCTCTGCTCCCCCGCCTCTGCCACAGGAACAGAGGGATGAGGACTCGCCTGGGCTGCCTGGCTCACAAATCAGACTCATGTAATGATTTCACAGCTATTCTTCCGGACAAGCCCAGCCGGGCTTTGAAGTGAGTATAGCTGCAGCACCCCCCAGCCCCGCTCCTCCCCTTCTCCTCCCTGCTCACCACCCCTCCCAGTGTCGTTTTCCTTTCCCTGCCCCTTGGCTGAGCTCTGACCAGCTCTGGAGCCGCAGGGGAGGAGGGAAACAAAGCAGCAGTGGCACAGCAGGGCAGCTGGAGGGTTGATAGGAGTTCTCCGATGGACACACACGTGGCCCCACAGCTGTAGGTGGGACATCTCTGCATGGGTTTGGAGGTGTCTGTCACCAAAAATCAAAGCCTGATCTCTTGACTCGATGCGATTTCAGGGCACAGCCCCCCTTACCTAAGCCTGGTTCTTAAACGCTACCAAAAAGCCCTCCATTAGGTTGCACACCACTTACAAAAGATCCTTCAGACAATCCAGAGTCCTGGTTTGTGCCACGGGACTCGTGTGACCCCGACTCACTGCTCATTTCTAAGCTAAGAGTCAAAGCTCTGCCTTGAACTCAGAAGAGAGGAGTCAACACTTCTGCAGGGGTGGGTTTCGTTTCACCTAAATTTGGGCATTTATGATGTAAATGTCTGCATCTGAACTTGTTCCCCGGGGCCTCTGCTTCGAGTCAGTGAGGACAAATGGGTCCCTTTTTGGGTGTGATTCCTCTGGCCTGTTGTACCCACCTGCCTGGGGATGTGAGGTGAGGAGTCAGCTCCCTGCAGGACCCTTGGTGCCTCCTCACTGACTCCAAAGGGCACTCGGGGTGATTGTTCACCCAGACACCTCTGCACTGGAGACCTCCAAAGTTAGGTGAGAAGAACCCAGCCCCCCAGGTGTCCTTGTCACACAGCCCCAGAGGGGAGCAGCAGCCAGGCCTTCTCTGTAACTTGGCTCTTCCTTTTACAGGAGGCTGTCAACAGAAGAAGCCACGAGATGGGCAGACTCCTTTGATGTCCTTTTGTCCCATAAATGTGAGTAGAGATCAAATTCTACTTTTTTTTTTTTTTTGCTTTTCCCCTCTAGCCTACTCCTGGTTGTAGCCAGGGTTGTAGCCAGGGCAGTGTGCATTGCACAGCAGAGGAATGGAACCATCCCTCAGGGACCATCCCTCAGGAACCATCCCTCAGGAACCATCCCTCAGGAGCCATCCCTCAGGAACCATCCCTCAGGGACCATCCCTAAGGACCATTCCCCAGGAACCATCCCTCAGGGACCATCCCTGAGGACCATTCCCCAGGAACCATCCCTCAGGGACCATCCCTCAGGAGCCATCCCTGAGGACCATCCCTCAGGAACCATCCCTCAGGGACCATCCCTCAGGAACCATCCCTAAGGACCATTCCCCAGGAACCATCCCTCAGGGACCATCCCTGAGGACCATTCCCCAGGAACCATCCCTCAGGGACCATCCCTCAGGAGCCATCCCTGAGGACCATCCCTCAGGAACCATCCCTCAGGGACCATCCCTCAGGAACCATCCCTGAGGACCATCCCTAAGGACCATCCCTAAGGACCATCCCCCAGGGACCATCCCTCAGGAACCATCCCTCAGGAACCATCCCTAAGGGACCATCCCTCAGGAACCATCCCTAAGGGACCATCCCTCAGGAACCATCCCTCAGGGACCATCCCTGAGGACCATCCCTCAGGAACCATCCCTCAGGAACCATCCCTCAGGAACCATCCCTCAGGGACCATCCCTGCCCCCAGCAATGGTCACAAAATCATTTATGGGCACAGGAGCCCTCCCAGGAGCTGACTGGCACTGACCCCTGCAAACTGGGAATCACCCATGCAAAACCCTCCTGCAGACACAGTCAGCTCACCTCACCTCTCTGGGAGATCAGCTGCATCCCTTCTGTTCAGGAATTACTGCTCTGCCTCACTGAGGAATTCTAAAGCAGAGAGGGAAGTTCACAGTGTGGGCTCAGTGCTGTGCTGCTGCTGGGGAGCAAAACAAGAGCTGGGGAGAGGTCACCGTGGGCAGAGCTGCTCTATGGCTGTCTGGCTTTTCTACAGAATTTTTTTTTTCTGCACTTATGTTTTAAAATGTAAGTGTGGAATTATATTATTCTTTTAAATACAGTGTCATTGTGCTGGATAACTACTGAGATGACAACAGTTTTGCTGGGGAATTAAGTGACAACTTTATACAAGCTGGCTGTGCAAGGCAGAAAAAAAGGGATATATCATTTTAGCAGCAGCAGCTTCTTGAGATCATTGCTCTTGCAGCAAGTAGGGAAAAAAAATGATGTAGTTGGGTAGAGCTAAGGAAAAAAAAAAAGGATGGTGTAGTTAGGTACAGCTAAGAGGGAACATTGCTTTTGTTAAAATTCAAAACAAGAAGGGAAAAGTGCAGTGAAGAGCCTCTGAGGCTGGCTGGGGAGTGGGGAGGGCAGGCTGTTCACAGCACTGTTACAGTTCTGTACTTGAGCCTCTCTGTTCCCCCTTCACCAGTGCAAAAGTCAGAATTTTCCTTATTGGCTCCAGACTGCAGCAAAAGTTCTCTGGTTACAAAACCCAGGAGCTCACCCAGACTGTGCTGACGTTACAGAGCCTGCTGCCAGTGTGAGATCAAACCACCAAACCCTGCTGCAATTATTTCATCCAACAGACTCCACAAGAGTGTCTGTTTTTATTAGCCAATCAGCCTTACAGAGGGATAAACCAGCTATCAGAAGTTTCCCTGTCTCTAGAACAGAAAGAAGTCCTGATAACTCTCTGGCACCAAGTGAAAGATATTCAGTTCCTAATAGCAACAGATCTTTAAAATTTCAAGTAAGCTTTTTTTATCAGCAGTCATGGTGATGACATTGCCTGGTGATCAGTGACAAAAAAAAAAAAAAAAATTGTCTAATAAACTACTTTCTGAAGGAATATATTGCAGCTGCTCTGCACATGAGGTTTCTGGAACTGCTTGCCTGAGGTTATAAGGATGCAAATGCAAAAAGCTCTGGTGAAGCAGAGGTGGTGGCTCAGTTACACTCCTTTAAAGAGGACAATAGGGTTTATCCATAAAAGGAATCGTAAAATCATGGGGGTTTTGCTTGCCTGCTGCATTCAGAACACAGAATTACCAAATATCTGCAGAGAGCAGTGGTTTTGCTGCTCTTAGACAGGCAAAGGAGTCTTGTGCCTTATCTGACCCAAATTTCACGGCAGGAGAAGCAGTGCCTGGGCTGCCTGCAGCTGTCTGCAGCAAAGCTGCCAGATAATTCTCTGTTTCTGGTGCCAGGAGAAGGACACAACTGCCTCAGTCTGATTCTTTGTGACTGCCCAGGTGAAAAATATTAGCCAGGGAAAATTGGTATTCCTGCCTGGAGCATCAGCTGGGCTCAGGGAGCAGAGCATTTCCCTGAGGCTCGAGGCACCCGCAGGTAAAGCTGCTCCTGCTTGGCACAGCTGGCACGAACTCCCTTTGCTGGACAGCCAGAGCACCCATTTTTTTGGAGGAAAAGCTGTGATGACAGTTTCTGGGGGCTGAGTAGGGCTTTCTGCTGCATTCAGGTCTTAGGCTGGGTTTGGGTCCCTTCCAACCTGATCCTTAGAGGAAAAAAAGCCCAACCCACAGTGCTCAAGTGGGACTCAGGACTTGGACATCCCAGGTGAAAATGGGGCAATCTTTGTGGGTAGTATAGCAAGGGCTTGGACAAGTGTGAAAAAAAAGAGCTCCAAGGAAAAGAAAGTGGATCAGAGCTTCCCAAAAGACTCTTTGAAGTGCTGAGGTGACCAGAGTGCCCTTGGACACAGGAGGTTTGTGGGGCTGCAGTATTTTTTATGGAAAAGCCAGCAATGTGCACTTTTCCACTTCCTATTTTCATGAGTCTTCAGAAGTTCTCCACAGGGAAGTGACCTGAGCAGGAATTGTGCATTATACAGACTCTATGGAGAGGATGTTCTTTTTTTTTCTCAAATATCCCTTGAATTGTGCCGGCCTTGTGGAGCACACCCCCCCCCCCAATCCTCCTTTCCCTCTCCCGATGGTTTTAATGCCCTCTGGAGCTGATGTTTGACCCTGACATGCTAATCCTGGCAGTATCCTAAGTGGAAGATTGGAAGCCCCCAGGTTTTGAAGCACTTGTATGTCTCCAGAGGTTTCTGGGCTGGGCAGAGCAGTCTGATTTGGATTCATTCTCAGGCAATGTGAACAATAATTGGTGTTGACATTGACAAGAGGTTGTGAGCAGGCCAGGCAGAGGGGCTGTCTCTGTCACCCCCCCACCTTCCTTTTCCTCTGGCACTGGGACTCCAGCATCCTCCAGCCCAGGTCCCTCAGGGTCAGACTGGGATGCTGCAGCTCTGCCCCAGCTGATGGGCTCCACGCAATGAGGTCCTCTCTGATCTTGGCATCTCTTCCCATTCTGTGCCAGTGCAGGTCAGGGATGGCTCCCAGGAGCTCGGTGTGGTCTGAGAGAGGAGTAATCCCTGCTCTTTGCCCATGGCCAGAGGTGCAGGTCGGGCAGATGGAGATGTCGTTTGACAGGCTGCTGGAGGGAGATGGAAGCAATGGCATGTCTCACTCTGCATCCCTCCAGGGATGGACACATGGCTTGTCATTTGTCCAGAATGCAGCAGGACAGCCTGTCCTCAGCCCTTCACTCACTTCTCAATGAAGCATCCAAAGCAGGAAACCTCTGAGCTGAATTTCCATTTTTATCTTGAGATTATTTCCCTCAGCTGCCCCACCCACCCCCGTACCCCCACGGTTTGTGGTCTCTTTGCTCTTCTGCACAAACCTTTGTGCCCTCCTTCTCCTTCTGTTGCCCACACATTGCTTTGCTTCCCACACAGCACAGGAATACTGCAGCCTCCTCCTGGCTCTTCCAGAGCAGCATCAGCTGTCCTGGTGGTCTCGTTGTCCTGCTGGTGTGGAACAATGCATTAAACAAGTGACTGCTGATCACTTTGCTGCTCTGAGAGAGGCTGATGCTTGGTTACTCAGCTCTCTGCCCGAATGATTCAGGCCACTTCATCTCAGCTCTTCCTCCTGTCTCCAGAGCTTGCTTTAGTTGAGCCCTGGGTTGTGCTTTGTGTCAGGCAGCTCAGTCCCTCCCTCCACAGCCCCACTCTTTGTGGCCTGCAGGACAACATTAGAATGGGATGTCAGGAGCATCCCCCCCTCTCCCAGCCCTGCAGTCCCCATCTCTTACCCCTCTCACCCTTTGCAGGTGATCTGCAGGGCTGTAGCTGTACAGTGCACTGCAGGAGTTTGGAACTGTCCAGAAATACTTGCCCAACCCTGCCTGGCAACCCCCTGGTGCATTCCCTTGCTCTGTCTGAATGGAGAGCAGCCCAGTTTTGAAGCTTGCATTTACACTGCACTCTGGAAAAGCAAAAAGCAAATGTCCTCAGCTCCTCTTGCAGACCTGGAACTCAGTAGAAGAGCTTCCATTTCTTCGACTCCATCCTGCCTGCTCTATCAGTACCCATCCACTCCTTTGGCTTGGGGCAAGTGTCACTGCTCTTGAGTCAAATTCCCAAAGAATTGTCCCAATAATATTCTTGGAGGGCACCTACCCCAGCACAGCTCTGTGTTGCTGAGGGGCAATGCCTTTGGGCTGCACAGCTGATGGGTCTGGTGGTCAAATCCTGCTTTTCATTTCTGTGCTTTCTCAGTGAAGTGTCCCCCTGGGATCCCAGTCCTCAGGTGCTCTGACCATTTATTTCTCAGGCTCTCTGAGGAGGCTGGGTCAGCAGTGATGCTCTCCTGCACAGACCCCACTGTGACCCAGTGCTGGCTGCCCCAGCCCAGAAGGTGCCCAGTGGGTGGGATGAGTTCTGCAGTGCTGATCATTGGTGAGCAGTGCTTCCTTGAGAGCCTTCGTGTGCAGGAGGAGATTCAAGTCAACACCCAGGCCAACTTCCAGCTCAGATGGAATTGTCATCAGGTTTATCACGGCTCTGTGATGGAGCTGTGGGCAGGGATTTACTGCCTGGGCTCCCCTCTCCCAGGCACAGCTGCAGGTGCTGGCAGGCAAAGGCTCCAAGGAAATCTGGGGAGAACCTGGCAGCTTTGGGCCAGGGGTGACCCCTCCTGCATCAGAGGTCGGGAGAGGTCCAGCCTCACCATTTCCAGCTCCTCAAAGGCTGTGAGAAGGGCACGACAGGAATATATAAAGAAGTGGAGAGCAGCCAGACACTATTATTTACCTATCTGCTGTCTGAGCTTAATTCAAGATAAAAAGGAGCTGATTGACACGAGAGCAGGAGGCAGAGCATATGGAAACCTTCTGGTCCCAGGAGGGACCTGCTGCAGCTTCTTTCCAGGGCAGGGCTGTAGCAGAAGCTTTTCTCACCTCATCAATCATGACAACCCCTTCTTTTAGCAGATACTATATTTTGCAGATATTATATTTGCCACACGAAGCTGCTATTTCTGCAGCTGATCCTCTGTCAGCCCTGGGGCTGCTGTAGAGGCTGCTGGGGTGGAGGGAAGATCAGGGCAGGGAAAAAGGAGTGAGAGATCTCCAGGGACACAGAGCAGGGGCTGTGGGGCCATAGCAGTGTGCTCGGGTGCTGGAATATTAACACCCCAGGAGCTGATGGGATATAAAATGATCTCAGGAAATTACTGCTTTCTCCCTTTTTTTACTTCCTTCTTTCTGCAATCTGTCAGCCTCCTGCTGTGTCCTCTCCTTGTCCTCCTGCACAGGCTCCTTGCTCTGTCCTGGCTCCCACACAGCCCCAGGTGTGGAGGTGACCCTGCTCTGCCAGGGGGCTGGAGGACCCCAGGATCTTTTGAGGTCCCTCCCAACCCCTGAGTTTCTGTGATTCTGTGGTGCAGCTGTTTCTTGCTGCCCTCCTGGGCCAGGCTGGAGCAGCCAGGGTAGGACAAGGAGTGGGATGTGCTCCTTGAAGCTGCTGCTTGCTCTGCTCTGTGCAATGCAGAGCCCAGGACTGGAGGAGCTTTGAGAAGCTCAGAGAAAGAGAGGTTCAGCCTGTGCTTTGTCCTGTCTGGCACTTTATATCTTTTCTGGTTTTCCCATTGAGGATCTGGGCTGCCAGGCTTCTCCCCTGCCTTATGAGCAGCCAGAGATGGGATTGTTAGTTGCTGTTTGACCTGGGGATGTTTCTCAGGGCTTGAGACTCAGGACCTAGAACTGAAAAATATCTCCATGTCCTAAATTATAACAGGAAACAAGAGAAGCAGGAACCTGTATTTCCCCTCTCTCAGCTTAAACCCATTCCCCTCCATCCCCTCACTACCTGCCCTTGCAGAAAGTCCCTCTCCAGCTTCCCTGTGGCCCTTCAGGCACTGCAGGGCTGCTATGAGGCCTTTCTGGAGCCTTCTCTTGGACATGGACTTGCTGTGGGCATGTGAAAATGACCCTCACCTTGTCACAGGCATCAGCCCTTGGGCTCCAACCCAGATTCCATGTCCCTTGAGACAGGAGGAGAGGGGGGAGGCAGCACTGCTGAGGTCCCCACAGCAAAAAGTGGGGAGCTGGAGCCCCCTGCTCACTGTATTGCAGGAGTTCAGGCCCTACAAACCCTCCTCAGCCCCTGTCTCTCCCTGCCAGGCACACGTGCACCTTCCCCTCACATCCTTTTGGGGAGTCTGACCTTGCCGAGCGCATTCCCGATCCCATCAATATTTTTAGACACTTGCTTGGAAGGAGCCAGTGCTGATTCAGGAGGTTTCCAGTCACGCAGTGCAAATATTCAGCCTTTATAGAAAAAGACCAGGGAAAAGTTAGAAACATGTTACTGGAAAAAGAAGAATTAGGAACCAAATTTATTCCTAGGCTAGGGGAAGGATAAAGGGCATGTGTGAAACCTCCGGCTGCTTCAGCCCTGCCGGGGCCATTTAGGGAAAGGAAATAAAAAACAATAGCTGTGTCCCTAAATACAGCCAGGCAGGGCTTTAAGAGGACACAGACTGCCTCATAAATCTTTCCATATTTCTAATCTGCCCCAGATGACTCAGATTACATTACTGAAATGTCACAACTGCTAAGCATTAACAAGTGATAAGAGCCCTTTTATCACTGACAGGACAAGCAGTAATTATGCCCCATCCTTTCCCTCTCCCCTTTATTGTAGCTCTAACACTTGGACTCTCCAAGATCCTCCCTCAGTTTAAATAAGAACCGAGAATATGTCACAAGGCAGCAAAGCAAAGTGACAGAAAACAGGAGTCAAGTCCACGGGCTCTGAGTTTTGTCCAAGGTTTTGTCTTGGTGACAGAAAGGACATGAACACCCACAGGGTGCTGTGGCACAGGGACTGGATCTCTGGAGCTTGATGCTTTCCAGAAAAACTTCCCCAAGGTTAGGTACCCCAGTCCTGAGGATGTCTCTTTGGATATGTTAGCTGGCAAACTGCTTTTTCAGAGCAACAGCAAGTGAGGTTTGGCTTTGTTGGCAGCTGAGAAGGCAGGGGATGCAGCAGCCTGAGCTATGGACACGTCCTGGGATCAGAGAACTTGGGAGAAAAAGCACCTGGTCTTTGGTAGGCAGGGATGGATGGATGGAGGGATGACTTCTCCCTGCCCAATCTCTCCTCCCCTTGTACCTCCCCCCTCCCTTGCAGATGGGTTGGCTGCTTTCCGGGCTTTCCTGAAGACAGAGTTCAGTGAGGAGAACCTGGAGTTCTGGCTGGCCTGTGAGGACTTTAAGAAGACCCGTTCAGCAGCCAAGCTGGCCTCCAAGGCCCAGAGGATCTTTGAGGAGTTCATTGATGTGCACGCTCCTCGAGAGGTGAGTGGGTGCAGGCAGAGCATCCCTGTGGGTGCTGGGGCACTGGGGTGTCCTCCCTTCCCCCCAGGAGGAGGGGGATGCTGGGGAGGACAGGGATGCAGGGATGCAGAAATGCCATCCAGGCTGCTGGAGCTGCCTCTGCTCCTGGCAACTCATCCCCTGGGGAGGGCAACTGCTCCTGATGCCAAATGAGTCACAGCCAGTGAGTTCATGGGCAGCTGCATCCTACATTTCTGAACCCCTGGGAGCTTCCCAGGAGCAGTTCCTTTCACCTTGCTCCTCTCTCTCTCTCTGTCACATCCCCCAGCAGGCTGTGGGCTCATTTCTCACAGGAGGTTTTGTGTAAGAGCATCCCACACTGCCTAACTTGTTGACTCTGGTGGGAGGAGTGTTTTTATTTGCTGAGTAACTCCCAGCTCAATTAAACCTCGTAAAAGATGCAAGGAGTCCCTCAGGAAAGCACAGCCACAACCCCAAGCCTGGGGCTGTACTGCCAGGAGGGGGCAATGTCTCGGTGTTGGGTTGTGTCACTGCATTCACACTGCAACCAGGAGGGTACTGACTGCACCTCCTCCTGCCCACCCCTCCAAAAGAAAAAAAAAAAAAAAATCTCTTTACTCCATCTCCTGAGAAGCATCTCGGGGTCATGCTTCAACCCCCAGCACCCCCAGCATCTTCCTGCTGGTTTTCAGGGAGCCAGGGAGATTTGCCAGGGTCTGGGTTAGAAAAGTGCTGGCAGGTTGGGTGGCATCTTTCCTAAAGTTTGACTCTGTTGTCATCCTTGTGGAGTGCTGTGAAATGACCCTAAAGTGACAGAGGGCTGAGGTGCAGTGCTGCCCTCTGAGCCAGGGCAGGCAGCTTTACTGCCCAGACTCCCTCAAGTCTGGACACTGAGTTAATAAGGAGAAATAACAAGTTTTCAGCCAGGTTTTAAACAGTAACTCTAATAACAAAGGCTGATTGCTTTGCTAGGGAAAGAAAACAGGAAAACTCAGGTTGATTGCCCTGCAAACCAATGGCAGCCACAGCGTTGGGGTGGTTTGTTTTCTGAAGTCCCTGCTCCAGATAATGTAACACAAAGATGTTATGGGAAAAGCCAAACAATTTATTTTATAAACCAAAATTTAAAAACATTTAGGAAGAATATGCTAATAGTTTAAACTCAGCTGAAAATCCATCCCTCCTGGTACTTGGCGTGCAGTGAAGAATCAAGTGAATGGAGAAACCTTGGTCAGCAGGAGAAGGGGTCAGGCTGTGTCAGCATTCTCAGAAGATGTGAAGAACCCAAACAGAAATAATTTGATTTCAGAAGTGCTCTCAGCTCAAGATAAATCTTGCTCAGCTTTTCCAGATATGGGGCAGGGTTTGTGACACTGGATCACGAGACCCAGCAGGGTCTGGGGGGGTTGTTCAGGACGAGTGTGGGACCTTGGTTCTGTTCCAGATTTTACAGGCAGGGCTGGAAGGAAATGTGCCATGGGAGCAGGCAAAGTGGTCCTCAGTGCCAAACTCTCTTCTGCTGCTTTTCCCCAGGTGAACATAGACTTCCAGACACGGGAGCTGACGAGAAGAAATATGCAGGAGCCCTCCCTCTCCTGCTTTGACCAAGCTCAGGGGAAGGTGCACAGCCTGATGGAGAAAGACTCTTACCCCAGGTTCCTGAGGTCCAAAATTTACACAGACCTGCTGTCTCAGACCCAGAGGAGACTCAGCTAGAGCAGTGATGGGGCCCTCAGGAACCACCTGCTTCCCACAGCCACCAACCCCCTACCCAAATGTGAAACTTCCTCCGTGTTAAAAGCAGTGGGAATGAGAAAAGAGGGAGATGGGGAAGAGGAGGCTTCCGGAGCGTGATCCAGATGTGGCATTGGGACTTTTTAAGTTTCTGTGCTTTTTTTGGTTAGCATCTTGCAGTTGTTGCCTCTCTCCAGCACAAACCCGTAGTGCTCTGTAGTCCCAGGGTAAGGCAAGTTTCCCTTAGAATTACTGCCTTGGTTTGTGTGGAAGTAACACCACTGCCCCTCTCCATCCTTCCAGACATCTCCCTGGCTCTCACCTCTCCTCTGTGTCTGGAGGGGCCCCTAAGGATAGTTCTGAAACTCTTGGGGGTGAGTCCATCAGCTCCTACCTTGGCTGCTGGGGTCTGGATCCAGAGACCACGAGGAGGGAGGGAGGGAAGGGAGGGAGACAGAAGACAAAGGTCCATGATTTGTGATGCTTCCTGCAGCAGAAACCCTCAGTGAACTCAGCTCACCTTTCCATTTTAGTTGCACACCTTGTGACACCAGCCCCTCCTCGTCCTCCAAGGATGGAGCTCAGAGTTATTTTCTGTATGACTGTCAAGGAACTGAGTTCTTCTCGTGAGGAAGGGATCCCAAAAGCTCTCACTGGACCTGCTCTCCTAGTGTGAATGGCTGTTTTTCATTAATGTTATTTATTTGTACAGCAGCAGTTCAGCCTCAGGATCCCAGCTCTCATTCAGGCTTTGTTGTGCCAAAGCCTGACCCCAAGAGACATTAACAGACTCAGTGGCTTCTAGGGAACAACCTGCCAGGTGTTGGGAAGGGATTGAAAGCAGGAATGTCCCCTCTGCCCCATGCTGGGATGTCAGAAGAGCACAAGAGCTGCCCGGAGTGGCAGATAACAGGTTTCATGGCAGGGAGAGGGAACATCACAAGTTATAGTTTGTTATTTACTGAGCACTGACTGATGTGTCACCTCTGGGTGCCATGTGGGTTCCCTGCCATGTGAAGAGCTGCTGGGGACACAGCTGCATGGAGCCTGCTTCAAAACAGGGCCCAGGGAAGCACAGAGTGAGCAGGACAAGTATCCAGGTGGGAAGTGGTCTGTGAAGTCTCCTTTGGCCCTGCTCCCCTACGTCTGGAGGGCTCTGTGCAGATGTCCCTGGTGTGGGACCTCTCTGTGCTGGGATGGGATGTGGAGCATCCGAGGCCCCTGTTTCTATGGCATTGCTGCTCCAGCTTATCAGCTTTCAGATTCTTGCAATATTTCCTCCTGGAGAAGCAGACAGCCTGTCTGGGGATTGGAGCCTACAGAGCAGAGGTTTATTTTCTTGGGTTTATGAAGGCCTGGAAAATGACCCCTGGATTTCTTCCTCTTCTCTCAAGCAGAGGCTGTAAAACTCTGCTCTAGTTTGGGGTGGTGGGTAGTTTGATCCATCAGAAAACTGGGTAAATATTAGTTTGGTGTGGTATAAACTAGGTAGACTCAACTCTAAAGCTCAGCAGAACGTGTGTGGAACCAGATACAACAAACCTGCTCTTTGATATTAAAAGTTACTGTCCAGGCATTAGGTAGGAAGCAGGTTTTGAGGCTTTTTTTAAGGATGCTGTGCAGAACATGAGACAAAGAGATTTTGAATCAAGATAGGAATGGTAAATGTGTTTGGTTTACTCTGGAGTTGTATTCCTGTGGTCTCTAAGACACCCAAGTCTCAATTTAGTGCAAGTCCCAAAGGTCTTCCCTTTGGTGGGAAAGCTGCTGCAGTACCTGGCTGGTTGGTTCTAGAACTCTCCAGTTGTTTCGTAGGACAGGATCCGTGCAGGTAGGCACTGGGAAGTGCCCCAGATTCATCCGTGGGATTTACACCTGGCAAAGAGAAGGTCTGGTGGGACAGGTCACTGGGGAAGCTTGTGCAGTGTTCTGGAAGGAGCCCCAGAGAAGAGCAAGGGATGGAGTCGTGTCTCCAAGTGGAACAGAGCCACAGCACCCGTGTGGGCCCCTCCTGCTATAAGTGAGAGGGAAGGAGGAGGGGAACTCACCCCAGGTCCTGGTGAAACACTCCCAATGTTCACCTGGAAGGGGGGATGCAGAGGCCCTGGCTGGGAGCAGGACTCTCCTTCCCAAGAAACTCCCTGTCCACTACACCTGCACTGAGGAAACAGCAGAACCAAGGGGCTGTTGTTGAGGAAGAGCAGCTCAGGAGTGGGGATGATTCCCAGGCTTCCCTGATGGCTGCTCCTGTTGTGTGACTCCAGAAAGCCCAGGAGGAAACCTCTCCCAGGGAGCTCCTCCAGCGTCAGTGCTCATGGAAAAACTCCCCAGGAGCCAACACCCTGTCAGAACCAGGCTCCCTCTCTCCTCCATCAGCCTGGGAAATGGCTTTCAGCAGGCACACTCTGAGGTGGCTTTGCTGCAGGCTGCTGGAGGAGAAGGATTTTGCCCATTAAAATGGTACCAGGTAATATGCTCCATGGGGAGCATCTCCAGCAAGGAGTGGAGCAGAAGAAGTGTCTAAGGCTTGTGAGTCTGTCGTGGTTATGTTGGTTGCTGCTCTTATGGTTTGGCTCTCTTGCAGGAAAGCAGACTAGTTATTTAAAGTAATATTTACTTTTCTTTCTTTTTATTTTTTTTTCTTTTTCTATTTTTTTTCTTTTTTTTTTTTTTTTTTTTTTTTTAACAAGAAATTGGCACCAGCTGCTTCTTTTATGCCAAATGTCAGTCTGAAGTGAACTAAAGTAGGCAGCTTGTAGCTCTTCCCCTTAAACCAGGGCCTGATTAGGGAAATAATGACTGAGCCAAAGCTTTGGAAAGCACTGAGAGATGATTAATCCCTATAAAGGACAGTTATCCTATCTTTGGTTCATCTCTTCCTGATAGGAAAGGGATATTCACCACTTACAAACCACATTTCTCCTCAGTCCACAAGCACACACCTCCCAGATTTTTTCCTCCTGTTTCAAGTAATGTCAGAGTGTGCCATCACACAGAGAGAGGGACAAAAAACCCCAAATCTTAGCTTAGCTCTTTCTATTCTGTGTGTCTGCTGGCACCTGTCCTGCCAGCTCCCAAGTCCTTTGACAGCCAAAGGGAAGAGGGATTTACAAATTCCCTTTCCTGGGAGCTTCAGGTGGTAACTCCAGAGGCAGAGGTACCACTCAAATCTGCTCTGAGTTTCTTTCTCCTGCTTCTCCTGGCCCATCCAGCTGGGATGGGATGATTTCCATCTCTTCTGCTGGACTCGTTGGTGGACTGGTGGTGGCTGCCCTCTGACTGGGTGGACTGGTGGTGGCTGCCCTCTGACTGGGTGGACTGGTGGTGGCTGCCCTCTGACTGGGAAGGTGTGAGGGGCACAGAGCTGCTCACCTGAGCAGGGGATGTGTCTGGGGTGTGGGGGGGTTAGAGTGCATGTGGATTCACGTGTATGTTACTTAGTGTCTCTCCTACTAGAGAAGCTTTTCTGAGACCTAGATGTGCATGATAAAATAGGAGAATTAGGCGCAAATGACATAAAAAGAGATTTTTTAGCCAGTGTTGTGTTTGCCTCGTGTACCAAGTTTGAGTAGTACTAAGAGATGTAAAACTCTGCTAAGCTTCCAGTTACCCCTAAGAGCACATGTATCAAACTGAACTGAATGTTCACTGATAGACACAAACCCAAAATGTTTACAGCATTCAGAGCAATAGCAAAGCATACCTCATGCTGGCCCTGGAGTGCCTCTCCCCAGTCACTGCCAGCTCTCCCCTCCCTGGAAGCCTCTTGCTTCTCCCTCCAAACCCTTCCCTCTTCCAGACCTCTCCTTCTGGGCTTCCCTTCTCCTGAGGGTTTCCTCCCTGAAGCACTCCTGGCCATGCCCCCTGCCTTTCCCCCACCACTGCTTTGCCTCCTACATCTGAGCCTGGGTCTAAGGTGACCTCGTCCCACTCCCTGCAGCCCCAGCTCCCCCTCCTCTCTTCTTTGCCTTTCACTTCCCCAGATGCTCATCTCTTGTCTTGCCAGCTCCCCCTGAACCTCCTACTGTTGCTGCAAAGCTCCTAGTACTTATTCCTTCCCCACTGCCTAAGGAGAAAAAGCTTCTCATAGTCCCTGAGTTATCTTTTATTCCTGGGGCTACTGCAGTCCCCTTCTTCCCTGGCATGGTGTTTTCTTCAGCATCACAGCATCGCATCCCAGAACTGGGATTAAAGCACATTTTGCTGCTAGACCTCGATGCTTTCCTCTGCAGAAGCTCTCCTGGTCCCCACTCCACGTGCTGTGGTGGAGGGAGAGGGCAGCTGGGCTGGGGCAGGGGCACAGCTGGGCTCCCCCTTGGCTTTCTGATATAAAGAAGAAGGAAAAAAAAAAAAAAAAAGACTGTAAATAAAGGTGTGTGTGTGTTGTATTTGATTAGTAAAGTCAGTCGTTCTGTTCTGTGCCTCTGCCTGGTGTTACTGGAGGGATGTTCCTCTAACTGGGGACTGCAGGGAACCCAACTGGAGTTCAGGGAACTGAGGGCACGGGAGGAGGGTGGTAGAAGGGCAGGAGCTTATGACTGAGAAAGAAAAAAAGAAACCAAAGCCAGCACATTCCTGGCAAAAAGACACAGAAGAATAAGCAGTCCCTGCCTCTGGAGGGAGGAATGGGGTGAACTGCCTTGGGGTGAACTCCTTGTCTCCAGTACCCCACAACTTCCAGTGTGCCCCAGGATGGATCAAACCCTGGCAGGTGAGGGGCTGCTGGGCTCTGCCTTTGCAGCTCTGCTGAAGGTGTTATCCTCAGACACATCCTCACCACCAAAGTGGCTCATCCTCTCTCCCCTCTTCTTTACAATAGAACCAAATTCAACCTGCAAGATTTGGATTTTTCCTTGAAGCTCTCTGGCACCCTCACTGTGGGGGGATGGCCCTGTCCCCCTGGCAGGAAGGGGACTCCAGGACCCAAACCCAAGCACCAGTCTCATGCAAGGTGCAGTTTAAGATTTATTTGCTCCTTGGCCAAGACGACTGCAGTGGCTTGGAGAGGATTCAGGAGGGTGTTGCTGTACCAAGTGAACTCAGAACTGAGCCACCAGGTCTCTGGGTAGAAAGAACAGTGCTTTTAAAACCTCCTCTATGTCACGTTTTTGTTTTAATCAGGTCCTGGTGCTGCTCGGTGCCTCTGCAGGGGTGTAGGTAACAGCAGGAGGTGTTTGGGCAGGGCTGCTCAGCCTGATTCCTTCCCAGCCAGAGCTCTCCCTGCAGGTACCATCTGGGGAGATGGGTCAGAAATGATACTGTCAGGGGATAGGCAGGAAGGGAAACCCGAGGAGCTTTGCATCAGCACATTGCTCTCCTTCCCTGGCTACACCCCCACTGCTGCCTGGGACAGCAGGCACCAAAATTGCCCCCTCCCCAAATCCTGGGATCCATGTGGAAGCAGGGCCAGGAGCAGTTGTCCTTGGAGAAGGCTGCAGCAAAGCTTCCCCAGGGTGAGGACTGGCAGTGGGGAGGGGGTGATGGGGTGTGAAGGGCTCAGCAGACAGGGAAAGCAGCTCTGGGGAGCTGGGCAAACCCCAAAGGCCACTTTAGGGTGTCCAGAGGAGCCTGAGAGGGGTCAGGCAGCAGCTGAGGGCAATCCCTGGTGCTAAAGAGACAAGGGGAGGAGCTGGGGAGGTGTCAGAGGTAAGGGTACAGCAAACCTCCAGGGGCTGGTCCTCACCTGGAGAAAAGGGTTCAGCAGGGAAGGGGGGAGGCCCAGAGGGCACTGCAGGGTGTACATCCCACCCTCCCTGCCAGAAGGTGAGTGTTTGCTCTGTGGTCTCTATAGGCTTCCATTAAAAACAAACAAAAAAACACCATTAAACGGGCTTGTTTTTCTCTGGGAATCAATGCAATGGAATTTATCAGTCGCTCTGTCCTCTTTTTGCTTCCCCCCCCTCCCTTTCTTTGTTGCCCTAATTCCCTTCTCTCCTTTTATAATTTTTCCTTTTCGTTTGCTGCTTCTTTCTCCTAAGCCTCCCTCTGAGCCAAACCAATTTGCATGCATCCAGGGAAGGATCTGCCATTAGTGCTGCTCTGCCTCTCCTCTTACTTGGGATATATTTAGTCATTGCCTTTGGTGGTGGGTTTTGTTTTGTTTTGTTGTGGTTTTTTTCCTGTTCAGTGGCTTTAAAGAGCAGGTGCTGGGAGGAGAAAGCAAAGCTTCCCCATAGCTGCTCTCTGTTACCTCTCCCTACCCAGAGCCAGCACAGGAGCAGGGTGGGTAACAGCTGCCCCAGGAAGAGCTTCGCTGTCATTCTAATCTTTAAAATTTATTTTATTTTTCTTTTATTTCCATCATCTCTTTCCACACTGCTACAGATCTCCAGAGCAGCCATTTCCTCACCTGAGCTTCATGTGTGCTTTTGCTGGGAAGAAGTTAAGTTCCCTGGTGGGCTTTGCTGTGGCACCCAAAGAAACCCTGGAGAGAGGCATGGATGGGGCCAGGCTCATCCCTGTCCCATCAGTGTGTCCCTGGCCATGGCTCAGCTGCTCCTTGGGGACCCCTTGGGGTGTCCCCTCTGCTGCTGCAGCCTCTGTGGCTTCCCTGCTCCATCTGGACGTGCTGCAGAGATTCTGCAGGTGCCTTCACAACCTCCATGGTCATGAAAAATGGTGAGGAGAGGCTGAGGGAGCTGGGGTTGTTGAGTCTGGAGAAGAGGAGGCTGGGATGAGACCTTCTCCCTCTCTTCAGCCACCTCAGAGGAGGTTGGAGCAGGGAGGGAGAAAGCCTCTTCTCCTGGGTGGTGACAGGACCAGGGAGATGGATGCAAGCCACACCAGGGGAGGTTTAGGTGGGATATTAGGAGACATTTTATCTCTGAAAGGGTTGTCAGACATGGGAATAGTCTGCCCAGGGCAGTGGTGGAGTCCCCAGCCCTGGAGGTATTTGAAGGGCCTGTGGTCCTTAGGGCCATGGGTTAGTGGTGAGCTTCCAGCTGGTCAGAGGTTGGGGTGGGTGATGCTGAAGGGCTCTGCCAACCAAAGACAGCCTGGAGAAGAGGAGGCTCAGGGGAGACCTCATCACTCTCTCCAACTCCCTGAAAGGAGGTTGGAGCCAGGGGGGGGTTGGGCTCTTTTCCCAGGCAACTCTCAGCAAGACAAGAGGGCACAAGAGGTCTCACGTTGTGCCAGGGGAGGTTTAGGTTGGACATTAGAAAGAATTTCTTTCCTGAGAGGGTGATCAGGCATTGGAATGGGCTGCCCAGGGAAGGGGTGGATTCTCCATCCCTGGAGATATTTCAAAAGAGCCTGGATGTGGCACTCAGTGCCATGGGCTGGGAACTGCAGTGGGAGTGGATCAAGGGTTGGACTTGATGAGCTCTGAGGTCCCTTCCAACCCAGCCCATTCTATGATTCTATCATTATATCATTCTATGTGTGGTTCTGTGACACAGCTGAGCTCTGTGATAAGGTGGGGTCCCCCCCCCCAGTCCCCTTGTGGGTTTCTGGGACCCCCCTGGCAGAACTGTGGGCCTGGTTAAGGCTGGTGGCTGGGGATGGGAGGTGGGCTTCATGCTGGAGAGGCTGCAGCAGTTACAGGACTGGAGCTCAGCCCCGGGCATTGCGACACGGATGAATTTTTTTGTGTGTTCCAAAACAAGGACTGATAATGGCAGTGAGTGAGCTGGAGCTGCAGGAGGCTGCTCAGCTAAATGAGGCAGGAAGCACGTAATTAAATGAGATACAGAGCAGCACACAGACATCTGAGTCCAAGCACAGCCCTGGGCTCGGGGGCTGTTGCACAACCCTGCTGAAGGGCTCTGGGTTAGAAGATGCTTCATCTCCTGCATCCCGGGCTGCTGACCTGCCCAGCCCTGCAGAGCATCTCCTGCCCCACCAGTGAGGTGCCTGCTGGTCTCTTCTCTCAAGTAACAAGTGACAGAAAAAAGAGGAATTGGCCTCAGGTGCTGCCAGGGGAGGTTTACATTGGATGTTGGGAGCAATTTCTTCACCCAGAGGGTTGTCATGCCCTGGCCAAGGCTGCCCAGGACAGTGGTGGAGTCCCCATCTCTGGAGGGCTCTCAAAGCCATGGAGATGTGGTGCTGAGGGACGTGGATGAGTGGTGGCCCTGGCAGTGCTGGGGGAACAGTTGGAAAAATGATCCTAAGGGTCTTCTCCAGCCTAAATGATTCTGTGATTCAGGCTGAGCGACTGTGGTGCCCAAGAAGATGCAGCTTTTGATAGACTCTTTCCCTCCCAGTCAGCTTTTCTAGGGGTGTCTCCTTCACGTGGGGGCTTACAGGGACCAAGCTCCCCCCCAGCCCTGTCCCACTGCCAGCTCTGCCTCACCTGAGCCCAGTGGAGGGGACAAAGCAAACCCACACATGTGTGGACAAGGTAAAACCCTGCATGCAGTTGCCCCATTATTTTATTTTGCTGGCTTTTATTTTGATGGGGAAAAGCAGTGGGGAGACAGGGACTGAAGCAAGGGGAGGGGGGGTTTCCAGCAGTCTCACACCAGGGCAGAGATGTGCAGAGTTTCTCTGCTCTGGCTCACATTATCCCTGCTCCTCTCCCCTGGGCTGTGGCTGTGCTCCTGCCATCCCGGCTGTGTTTTTGCCATCCCAGCTGTGCTCCTGCCATCCTGGCTGTGTTTTTGCCATCCAGTTTAATTTCCCCAGCTGCCTCGGGCAGCACGTGGCTCCCAGCACAGGGGCTGTCCTGGTCCTGCTGCCAGAAGTCATCTCTCCAGATGTGTGTGTCTGGAACACGTGCACAGCCTCCCAGAAGTTTTCCTCTGGGCTTGGAGGATGCTTCAAACACCAGGAGAGTCACTGCAGCATCCTACAGCTGCAAACCTCCGGGTGGGGGCTGCTCCCCTGCCCCTGGTGAGCTCCATCCCAGAGCCACCGGCTGGGGCAGATCCCGGGACACTGCCTGAGCCTGGCCTCAGCACTGGGGACCTCTTGGCTCTCACAGACCTCTCTGTTTGCTGCACCAGACCTTGGGGTTCACTGGTCTGCAGCTTGGCACTGGTTTAACTCCTCTTCATCCTTCCTCTTTGCTGGTTCAGGTGTTTCCCCCCCGGTTTCCAACCTCTCCCCTGCTTTTAGTCTCTTCTTTTCCCCTTCGGTTCCACCTTTACCTGGTGCTTTCCCATGCTTTGTTCAGACTTGCTTTGATGCACATCCCTTCTCTTCTCCCACCCCAGCAGAGAATTTTTGATGAAGTGCAACTTCTGCTGCCTCCTGGGGTCAGACATCAGACCTTATTTTATTCTGGCAGCGTAATTTGGGTGGGTGTGAAAACACTGCAAAGGTTTTCACACAAAGAACCTTGTGCTCTCTCTGCAGTGCAAGGTGGGTGTCCTGGGGAGGGCAAGCCTTGGAAATCCCCAGGATCTGCACCTGCCCTTGGGATGCTCCCAAAGACCCCAACTCTGCTGGGGACGAGCATCCTCTGCTGAACGCCCCTGGGGAAAAGCATCCTGCTGCCCTCCCAGCAGCACCGGGAGGACTGGAAGCCCTGGGGCAGGGGGATGGATGGAATTACAGCTCCTGTCCCGGCCCCTCTCCCACCTCCCTCCCACCCCCGCGGTTACTCAGATGGCTCCGCACGTCGATGAAAGCCACCCGGGTCTGGGTTTGTTGTTTTTTCTGGTTTGTTTTTTTTATTTTTTTTTTTTTTCCTGTTATTGGGGAAGCAATCGCGTTATGACTGTGATGCTGAAGGACAAGCCTGGGCCTCCCACTCCCCCCCTCCCTTCACGGCAGAAAACAAAGCTACCTAAGCTGTTATCTTCGCCGGGAGCAGCTTTTGGTTGGCTGGAGGCTAGAGCTGTGCTGGGCCCCCCTCCCACCTTCCACCCGCTATAAATCCCGGCTCCCCATCCCTCTCCCCGCCGGCAGCACCGGACCCTGGGTGCGGGCACCTGCCTCTTGCACACCCCTGCCACCTCCTCCGGGACCCGATGAGCTGCTGGGTGCCTGGGTGCCCCCCCCTCGGCATGTGCCGGGGTGTAGCCGCGCTCCCCGTCACTTGTCTGGAAAGGTAAGGGGGGGGAGGGCTCCTCCACGCCGCAGCTCCGGGGTGCAGAGGGGTAAAAAGCTGAATCTTAGCGGCGGAGAGGCTGGGCCAGCCCCTGCTGCTGCTGCTGCTGCCGGGATGTTTTGGGAGAAATTGGGGTGCAGACCACAAGGAGGCACAGGGCGAAGCGTGGCCCGAGGGATTTGTTTCGTCAGCATCCCCCTCCTTGTCCGTCCCCCCCCCTCCCCAAATCCGGGCGGGATGCGCAGGGCTGGAACCCCCCGAGGGAGGGGAGGGGGCTGCCCTGTGTCTGTCTGGGCGGACACACGCACCCGGGCTGCCCCTCCGGCTCCGTCTCGGCACAGTTTGCTCCAGGTTGACGGCAGCAGGACTATTTTTGTCAAGGCGGCTGAAAGGTTAAGCGGCACGTTGGCTCCTCCCGCCCAACACAGCCCCAGAGCATCCCGCTGCCGGCTTGGCATTTAAACGCTTGATTTTTTTTTTTTTTTTTTTTTTTTTTTTTTTATACGAGCGCTCAGGGATTCCCGAAGGAGCTAAAGCAGGCAAATAGCAGCGGGGCTGCTGGAGGAGGGACACCCTGGGGACAGGAACCCCTTCTGCCGTAGCTTCTGCCCTATTGCCACAGGGACCTGCCGGCAGGGACGTGTCTGGTGCCACCGCCGCAGAGCCACGGTGACGGGCAGCCGCCTGCCTGCCTGGGCACAGGGACGCTGTGCCGCTGCCGGCTGGGTCTCGGAGGCATGGGGTAGGTGGATGGTGCCACCGAGGAGATCAGAGCTGCCGTCTCCACGGGGTGGAGGCAGGTTCCTGGTGACTCAAGGGCAGGCAAAAAAAAGACACCCCCCCCCCCCAAAAAAAAAAAGACAAAGAAAAAAAAAAAAGCGGGGGAGCATCAGCCCCCCAGCAGGGAGATACTCCCGATCTGCAGTCTCTGTGTTTTCCCAGTGTTTTGAGAACTCCGGAGCACTGCCAGGAGAGAGGGATGGGAAGAGGAGCCAGGGGAGCCGCAGGGGTGGGTGTGGGGGCTCCAGCTGGGCACTCAGCAGCTGCTCTGCTCCCTGCTCCAGAGGGAAAACAACGCTCTGTAAGCTCATGCTGTGTTACCTGGGAAGAGAGGGGGGAGAACACGGTCCCCTGGGCTTAATGCACTGCTGAGCGTGGTTGCCAGGGAGCAGGAAAAACGAGAGCAGGAACATTTATTATTTTCTACAGCAGGAGGCGAGGACGCCAGAGAAGCTGTGGAGCAAGGGCTGTGCCAGGTCTGTGGGGCACAGCCCCTGTGAGCTGGGGGGGCTGGTGGCAGCAATCCCACCTCTACCCTTCCTTCCTTCCAGAGCCAAGGATCTGAAGACCCGCTTGGGGATCCTGCTTCACACACCGGAGCTGAGACACAGGATCGGGACCTCCAGCAAACTGCAGCTGGGCTCCAGGTGGAGGTAAGGGAGGGCTGTGCCGGGTCCCAGGTTCAGCCCAGGACAGGTCCCCCTGGGCCAGGCTGTCCCGGGGGATGCTCCTGCCCATCTGCACAGCTGGGAGGACAGAACTACAGCTTGCCCCCCCCACAGTCCCACCCCAGCAGGCAGGGAAGGCGGATCACTCCCCAGCTCCACCAGTTATAAAACCGGGCTGGGGAACGGATGCTCTGGCATTAGGCAGAAGAAAGCAGGGCCTTAGCAAGAGGCAGGAAACCCAGAGGGCTCCTGCAGCTCCTGGTGTCTCTGACTGCTGCCTGGGACCTCCAGGGAATGAGGCAGCAGTAAAAGCAAAATACTAAACATTGCTGCTGAAGGCAGAGTGTCTTCTTGCAGAGGAAGGTCTGCTGGGCTTGTACCAGCAGAAAAGGGCTCCTGAGTATCCTCTGGAGAAGCTGCACCATGGAGCTGAGGTCTGGGGAGCCATCGGGGAAGGTCAAAGAAAGGGAGAAAGGAAAGAGAGCCCACAGGTAATGGCTACGGGGGTCTCCCTTTGGTTTCCTACCAAAGCTGCTGTCCCTGGGCTGCCTCTGGTTAACAGAGCTGCTTGGGGGAAGTGCTGTGGGGCAGGAGAGGTGGTGGTGGTGGTGGGAGAGTGAGCCTTATGTCTTTTTGTCTTTTCCAGAGACTCCTCACGAGAGGCACTTGAGTGGAGGGAGTCTTTCGACCAGCTCCTGAAGAGTAAAAGTGAGTAGGACCTTCTTTTCTCCTCTGTGTGGGACAAGCACGGTCCCAGGGAGCCAGGGGGCGACCGCATGCCTGGGGCCAGTCTCTGGGGACACCTTGTCCCATCTCCTCGGGTTTAGGGATCAGGAAGGGGCCCCTCTCCTGCTCTGGCAGGGCTGGTGCAGAGGGCTGGTTGCCTGCCTTGGGAAGCTGTACCCTTTCCTCCTGGCTGCATGCTTGCTTTGGGGGGGCACCAGCACTGTCTTGCCAACGCCTCCCTGCTTCCTCGGGACAGGAGCACCCTGGTGGGCATCCCGTGGGGAGGGGTCCCTCGGGGGGAGCACCGTGCCGTGGGCCCTTTCCCCACGCTCAGGAGAAGGCAGCGTGGGTGCTCTCGGTGTCCTTCTCCCTTGCACAGCAGCAGCCCCCTCCCCACGGGTGCCTTCTGTGTCTCAGACAAACGATGTGCTGCGTGCCTCCAGGGGTGGCTCTGCCACAGGAGAAGGAATTCAGCCTCTTTGCTGAGCTACACGCAGCCATTTTACCCTCCAAAATTTGCTTTGCCTGTGGTGATGAGAAGGGTTTCCCCAAGGGGCTGATGTCCAGCACCTCTGGACCCAGAGAAGGGATGTCTTTTTAATCCCTTCCTTACCCCAGGCTTTACTGCAGGTGCACAGCAGTAGGAGTGCCAAATTTTAATATAAAAGTAGTTGTCTACCTTAAAAGCTATTCCAAAGCAAGGGAAGGTCCCTTCTTGGTGCTGCTTTGAGGCTAGTGATTTTTTTTTTTCTTTTTTCCCCCCAGCCTTCCTCATGTGTGGTGATGGCTGATGAGCATCTCGGGCTTTGTAACTTAATATATTCCCCCAGCCTGGCTCTGCAGTCCCTGCTGCAATTACTCTCCCAGACTCCTCAGTATCTCGTTTTCCCTTAGATCTCAGCTGAGAAGTGAATATTAAGCAGTCGCTTCCCAGTTCCTGCAGGTGTACCCAAACCTCAGAGGGTTTCTCCTTAGGTAGAATGAGCTCTTTTCCAAAGCTGTAAAGAAAATACTCTGGAGCCTCGTTACAGAAAGGTCAGATAAATAAAACCAGAGGATTACTTGTCTGTGGGAAAGGATTTTATTGGAGTCCAGAGGCCAATTAGCAGCGTCTCAGAGAGTGGAATTTGCCCAGAGGGAAAGGAAATCTGCAGATGTCATGGTCTGAGCTCCCAGGGCGATGCTGGCGGGCAGCATCTGGCAGCCATCCTCCTCTTCCTCCCCTGCTTCTGCCCCAGCTGATGGCTCTCCTCTCCCCACCCAGGTGGGGTGACTGCCTTCCACACCTTCTTGAAGACAGAGTTCAGCGAAGAGAACCTTGACTTCTGGCTGGCATGTGAGGACTTCAAAAAGACCAGATCAAAAACCAAGCTGGCATCCAAGGCCAACAGGATCTTCGAGGAGTTTGTCCAAAACGAGGCGCCCAGGGAGGTGAGAGCATTTTCTGCCTCAAGTGGCATCTAATAGGGTGGGAAAACGGGTACAACATCCCGGTGGATATAATGGAAGTGGGAAGAGGTGCTCTCCTTCACGAGAGCTTCCGTGTCTAACCTCACAGGCTCTGCCAGCAGCAGTGGGTGTGAAGCCTTGACAGCATCTTCGTGCGGAGCTGATGATGGAGAAAGCTGTTCTTCTCCCCCCACGGGTGTTAATATCCGTGGGTGCTGTTTCCTTGCAGGTGAATATCGACCATGAAACCAGGGAGATCACCCGGAAGAACCTCACGGGTGCCACCTCTGCTTGCTTCAACGAAGCCCAAGCCAAGACCCGCACGCTGATGGAGAAGGATTCCTACCCCCGCTTCCTCAAGTCTGCCTCCTACCAGGACATGGCCAAGCAGGCCACCAGCCGTGGCATCAGCAAGAGGTCACATACCTGACCCCAGCCTGAAGGCATCACGGGGGGATCACCCGGGGCTGAGGCCCACGTGGCGTGGTTTCAGCTGAAGCCCTGGAATTTTAGCAGGATCCCCAGAACCCTGAGCGCTTCCCGCTTCCCACTGAGCTTCTGGGATGAGAAGTCCTCCATTCCCAGGAGAGCAGAACAGTTGGGAACCCGATGCCTCTCCTTGGAGCGTGGCTGGAGACCCACAGCACCACGGGGACAGAAAGGGATTGGATTTGGGTTGCAAACCCAGGGAAAAGAGACAGGACTCCCCTGAGCATCAGTAACCCATCTGTAACCAGGGCTCTCCTGCAGCAGGCTCTGCGGAGCTGGGAATCCTCACTGGATGTGCTGCAGGGCTTCTCCCGCCCAGCAGCCTCCAGAATAAGACTCCAAAGGCAAGGAGGATTTTCCAAAAGCTGGAGGGACCCCGTGCCTGCCTTCTCCTGATCCCGACACCCAGCTCCCACCCTTTCCTCTGCACCTCCTGCAGCAAAGCTTGGCGCCTTCTCCCAGCACAGCCTGTCCCTCGCTGGGAGGTTTTTACCCCCTGCTTGGCTGCAGAAGCTTTAGATCCTGCCTGCCCTTAGGCCACACACCCAGCTTTTCATTGCAGCCCTTGTTATTTATCTGCTCACCAGGGTTCTGTAGCACACCCCCCCCACATTTATTGGCAGGGCCCTGCCGGGAGCACGCACGCCCCTCGCTCGGGGGACTTTGTCCATTAAATGGTTTCTGATCTTGCAGCCCTGAGCGTGCCTCCCCTCTTTTCTGTGTGAGAACATAGGAGAGAGGTGAGCAGGCAGATCCCTGGCATGAGAGGGGCAGGAAGGCAGCAGCAGCCAGAGCTGAGGCTGCTGGAGGCAGCGGGGTTGGGAGGATGGCATTGGGAGGATGCTCTGCCCTCTGTGCTGCCTCCTTTCTCCCCTTCCAGAGAGCTCTGGGGACAGCATCTCAGCACCCAGCCTGGCACTTTGTCCTGGGCAGAGAACAGTGATGTGAAACCTGCACTTTGGGAAGGGTTCTTGTTGAAAACTTAGTTTGAAATGTGTGGGAGAGGAAACCCAGGGCTTACCCCTGATTTCAAGTTGGGTTTAGGGTGTTCCCTCAGCTAGTGACACCAGTCTGCAGCCTCAGCACTTCCCAGGGACCCGGGGAACCAGGCACCCAGCCACCTCTGCTGGGAATTCAGCATCCCAGGGGACAGCAGAACACTCCATCAGCTCCAGCAGGGTCTGGGGCTCAGCTCTGTGCAGGGGGTTCTGGTTCTGTGGGGAGCTGTGGGTCCCGTTTGGCAGCACTGGGTGGGCACTGGGAGCCCCTGTGCTGGGTGCCCCCAGCTTGGTTTCCTACTGAGACAGCCTGGGACCTCCACGTGTGCCTCTGCTTATCCCTACAGACCTAATCTGGGGGTGTTTATCCTGCTGGTGCTCACTCTTTGTGGGGGAAAGCAGAGTTTCCTGGCACCACACAGTGCCCTGGCACTGAGTGACCTGAGGCTCTCTGGGGCTTTTCAAGGCTGAGCAGAGCAAGGGGCTGAGGACCAGTCTGGGGGCATTGAGCCTTCTCCCACTTTCCCCATCCTGGTTCAATCTCTGAGCCTCAGTGGGTGCTGGCTGCGTTTACAAGGAGATTTTATCTGTTTTCTTATTTAATATTTATTTTTACAACTGGAACCACCTTTGTTGTGTTACTGAAGTGGATGATGCACTGTGATCTGTTTGCATTCCTAGCACAATATTGTCATTATAAAATAAAATGTAAAGAGGAAAATACTGAGACAACACGGGGTGGTTTGTTTTTTTTTTTTTTTGGGTGTGGGCTTATAAGTTAATTTCTTGCCTTCTAATTTTGTCTGACTGGGAAAGCAGAATAAAGCAAGGTGCTGGTGCTGGATGGCTCAAGGGGCATTTACAATTGCAACGTCAGAAATGGGAAAGGGAGGGGAAGACTCGTGAGGAATGAGGCTTCCTCCTGGCACTGCAGAGAACAGAGCAGCCGGGCAAGAATGAAAGGAAGATTTAAGGTATGAATGTGTCAGTGGTGGGGGTGTTCAGTGTTGTTTGTATTGCTCACTGTTTTCTGAGCATTTAGAATCATCATGGCTGGAAAAGACCTTCAAGGTCCAACCATCACTTCTGCATGGCTGTAACCACTCACTCAGCTTATCCACCCATTTTTCCATGCCTCCAGGGACAGTGACTCCAGCACCTCCCTGGGCAACCTGTTCCAGTGCCTCTTGGTGAAGATGTTTTTCCTAATTTCCAGTCTGAGCCTCCCCTGCTGCAACGTGAGCCCTTTTCTCCTGTCACTGGGGAGAAGAGGCCAATACCCCCCTCCCCACAGCCTCCTGCCAGGGCTGCAGCTCCCAGCACCTCCTAAACCCCAGTGGGACAGCGATGTCTGGAAAACAGGGGAGGACTCAAGCTAGGGCTGCTCTTTGAAAAACTGCTGTTGGGTTGCTGCCATAGATAATATTTGAGTTGTATCAATGACTCAGCTGCTGACAGGATTCATTTGGAAGGGGAGAAGTATCTGGTATTGGAAGGGAGTGTTAGGACACATCCTTCCTGCTGCAGCCTGTGCTGCCCGGGAGGTCCCAGAGCTCCCCTGGGATCCCACGGGATGCTCTGGGGGTGTCCGTGGTGCTTCCCCAGGGACCACGGGGCATCTGAGGGGAGCTCAGAGACTGCCATGCCCCGAAGTAAAAACGGCAAAAGCTTGTTTTTAAGCTGTCTTCTTTCTACTTGTTGCACGTTTTGGGATCCGAGGTGAGGTGTCAGCAGAGGGCCAGGGACGGGCTGGCAGGGCAGGGGACACTGAGGAGCCTGGAGGCACAAACTCTGCCACTGAAAAGCCTTTTCCAGGCAGCTGTGCCTGTAACAGCACCTTCTCTCTCTTCTAACACAGCCAGGCAAGGTCCAAGGATCATTGCTCTTTATAAAACACGTGGAGTCTTCTCCATCCACCCACCCAGCCAAGGCAGGCAGCTGGAATTTCCCCTTATCTTTCATGAGCTCTGCCACCAAGTGTGGCCTGGTCTGATCTGGTACAGGGCAGGACCTTCAGAACCCCAGGGGGCTGGGTGTGTACCTGACCTGAGTTCCTCTCGGAGGGAAGGCGTGAGCTGAAAGGTGTCTGGGAAATATTTCGATTATTTGGCAAGAAAAATGTGGTGCAGCAAAACAACCCAGAAGCAGCTAGAAACAAAAATCATGCTTATTAAAAAAACAAACAAACAAACAAATCTGCAGCTTGTAACTGAAAAAAAAAATAAAATTCTTGCATGCCTCACAATTAATTTAAAGCTTATTCTCCATTTAAAATATTTAAGTCGACCCATGAAAAAAGGTAAGAAAAATTCTGAATGATAATATTTTTTGAGCTTTCTTCAGAAGGAAATCTGGGGTTCTGTTCATCCTCAGGTCAATGTGCATGGAAAGGGATGGCCCAGTTCCATCTCTGCAAGCCTGAGATGCTTCCCCAAGAGGAAACTTGGCCAAGAGAGCCACGCTGCATCCAGCCTGTCCTGTGTGAAACCCAGTGCTAATACAACAAAACCTTTAAAGCCTTGGGGGGTTAAAAAACCCCAACCCACAAAACTGTGTTGAGAAAGAGGAGCCCAAGGTTCCCTTTGGGCAGGGCTGGCTGCGGTTCCTCCCAATAAACCCCTGCTCCAGTTTCCCAGGCTGTGGATCTGGAAGCAGCAGAGAAGATCCTGAGCTCCAGGGAGCCACCGTGGGGGCTGGTGCTGGCCCGGGGCTGACACATACTTGCTCCAGGGCCAGGTTTCCATGAGCTGGGATGAGGGGTGGATTTATTTGGTGGGAAAAAAAAAAAAAAAAAAAAAAAAAAAAGCAGCCAAACCCACCCGTTTCCCTCTGCCCTCTGGGACCTGGCATGTTCCCAGTAGTGGGTGGCATCCCTCCTCCAGCATCAGGGGGTCCCCAGCCCAGCAGGACCAAGCATCCTCAGGGCACGGGTGTGTGTGCACAAGTGGCCCCGTGAGGAGCTTTCTTTGGGCAGGTGGCTGTGCACGGATGCACCTGTGGAACAACAGGCACATGCAGGCAAATCCCAGCCAGAGGGTTTGCATGGAAGTACCCATATGATTTGATTTTTTTTTTTTTTTTACAGACAGCCTGCCAAGGAATGCTGCCCAGTGCTGCTGAGGGGTGTGTTGGCAGGCAGCTCCCAGGTGGAAGGGATGCACTGAGCCACTGCAGATGCTGCAGACACCTTGCCCAGCAGCTGAATCCCACAGCTTCCCATCCCACAGCCCCAGATAAAGCACCAGAAATCACCTGGGAAGTGTTTTGATGCCGCTTCATGTCCCTTTCCCTGTGTGTGCAGCTCAATGCCCACCCAGCCTGGGTGTGTGCAGGGATCCTCAGCCCCAGGGAGCCTCAGGAATTAAGACCAGGCTAATGAGGGTGCTCAGGATTGCAAGCATCCAGGTCCAGGTTGGATGGGGCTGGGAGCACCTGGTCTAGTGGGAGGTGTCCCTGGCCATGGAGAGGGGTTTGGGAGTAGATGACCTTAAGGCCCCTTCCATCCCAAACCATTCCATGCTCCAAGCTCTGCATCCCTTCTGCCTCCTGAGGTTCAGCTGTGGGTGCTGGAGCTCAGCTGTCACCCAGAGCAGCTGCAGCCTGGGCTCATCCCCGGGGATCAGCAGGGGATGAGAGGCAGCTGGGAGAAATTCCCCTCAGGGGAAATGCATTTCAGCTCAGGTCCTCTGCGTGGCTCCTTGCTGGATCTGTTTTGTCTGGCCTGGCATCCTTCTGATGGATCTGCTCTGCTCTCCTTGCCCAGGACACGAAGCCCTGCTGGGTGAGTTCCCTGCCTCGCTGTTGCCCTCACCTCTGCTTCCCAGCCCACTCCCACGGCCTTAAAAGCTGGGAAATGCAGATTAAAAATGTAAAAATCATCCCCAGCAAAGCAAAATGTGCTCCATACTCCTGCACGGGTAGCATCACCTGTCCATGGTTAAATCCTGCCCTTCTGGGGACAATTTTCCAGGGCTGTGTTCCAGCCCTGAAGGTCACCTCAGCGTGGCCAAGCACATCAACCCTGGGATATTCCCATTTGTGACTATAGCAAGGAAACAAGTGCAGGGAATGTAAAGAAAAAAACCCCATCCTACTATTCATAGCCACTTTAAAAATTATTATGGCTTTTTGCGGGCAGTTTTTGTTGCCATGTTTTAGTTCATGTTTATTTGTGGCTGGGGACCAGGGTGTGGATGCTTGGAAATGCTGTGCCAGGGGAAGGGCTGCAGGATGGCTGTGGGTCCATCACGGGGGAAGGGGAGGAAGATTTCCTGAAATGTGCCCTCGATTTCCCTGTGTCTCAGCAGCTCATCTCTGTGCGAGGGGGTAAATAAGGACTCTGCCAAAGTCCAGAGGGATGGCTGTGGAGAGGAGCTCTGTGACTCCTGTGCTTTACAAAACATCCGAGGCTCTTCTATTCCCCAGAAACTGCCTGTCCCAGTGAGTAAGAATTTAAATTTGGGACTCTATGGAAAGCAGTTTGGATCAGAGAAAAGGGGAAAGTGCTACCAGCAAATCCTTCTTTCCTGGGGTATGGTCACAGGATACTTGTGTCACCCCTTATTCCTGGGGTTGGGGTTCCTGTCATCCTAAGGTTTTTCCTCCTCCCCCCATAAGGGAATGAACTCCTTCAATGAAACCAGCAAGCTCAGGAAGGCTTTTAGGCTTGGGTGGCTGGGTGACCTGGTACTGGGAGGTGTTTTAAGGCTGACTTTTTTTTTTTTTTTGGATGTTTTCATTGTTGGCTCTGAGGCTGTGATGTCCCCTTGTTCAGCTGGTTCATCTCTTTTCCAGCCTGAAAATGTGGTAGTTAAACACTGGCAGTCCCAGCTGTGGTCAAACAGAGAGATGCTGTTGAGTTGTGCAGATTCCTGTGAATTAAAGCAAGAGCTTTGAGGTTGTTTCCAGAGTTTTCATGGGGTTTGTTCCCATGGGAAACCAGGCATCTATTCCTTGATGCATTTTCAGCCCTGTTTTGGCTGTGATCTGAATCTTGGGTCTGGCAGGGCTGGGTGGAGGTGATGGGGAAGTCCCAGGGGCTCTCTGCTCCGGGGACCTTATCTTTGGGGTAAGGTGGTTTTTAATAAATTAAATAAGTTTTAATAAATGTATTGCAGGGAGGTATAGAAGCAAAACTCTTTGTCCTCTTGGATAAATGAGTAAGCAGAGCAGTCCCAGGCAGCACCCTGCAGATGGAGGAGGTCCCAGCAGCCCAGCCCTGCTCCTGGAACTCCTGAAGGCTTTTTCCTGACATTAAACACTGGGGTGTGGAGTTGGGCTCCTCTGAGCTGTGCCCAGGCCTCCTGCAGGGAAACAGAGAGCAAGGAGCTGAGGGCCTTCTGCATGGAAATGGGCTGAGAGCAGCTGGACATGGAGCCTGTGCTGGAGAAGGGATTGATGGAAGGACAGCACAGGAGGCTCCCTGGGAGGCCACTGAAGACACCCCCCCCCCAGCAAAGACTTCAGGTACCACGGTTATTTCCAGGAAACCGGATAAATCCTGCAGTCAGTTCCAGGAAGCCTGCTGTCGATCCCAGAGGGCTGTACCCACCCGTGCCCATCAGCACAACAAGCGCCCACGCCCTGTGGGTGTCACCCGGGCACGGGTGGCTCCGGGAGCTCTCTCAGCACCGGGAACACCCGGGACACAAAAAGCGTCCGGGGGTCCTTTCAGCCTCCAGATTATTGCTGCTGGCAGCCGGGTCACAGCCCCTCCCGGCCCTGCCCTGCTGGGTGGCACCGGGTGACAAAGGGCAGGGTGACAGCGGGGCGGGACCCAAACTCTGCCCAGGGGTTGGGCTGCTGGTTGTGCCGCACCCAGGAAGAGGAAGGGGCTCAGCTTCTGCCATCCCAGGCTGAGGTGAGGAGCTGCTGCCCAGGGGGTGCTGCGCTGCTGCTTTTCCGGCCGAGAAGGTAACGTTTTTTATTTTTTTATTTTATTTTTAACTTTTTGTGTGTTTGGGTGTTTGTGGTTTTTTTGGGTTTGTGTTGCTTTTTGCTTTTTGCTTTTTGGTTTTTTTGTTTTTTGGGTTTTTTTTTTTGTTTTTTTGTTTTTTTGTTTTTTGTTTTTTTGTTTTTTGTTTTTTTGTTTTTTTGTTTTTTTGTTTTTTTGTGTTTTTGTGTTTTTGTGTTTTTGTGTTTTTGTGTTTTTGTGTTTTTGTGTTTTTGTGTTTTTGTGTTTTTGTGTTTTTGTGTTTTTGTGTTTTTGTGTTTTTGTGTTTTTGTTTTTTGTTTTTTGTTTTCTGTTTTTTGTTTTTTTGTTTTTTTGTTTTTTGTTTTTTTGTTTTTTGTTTTTTTGTTTTTTTGTTTTTTTGTTTTTTTGTGTTTTTGTGTTTTTGTGTTTTTGTGTTTTTGTGTTTTTGTGTTTTTGTGTTTTTGTGTTTTTGTGTTTTTGTGTTTTTGTGTTTTTGTGTTTTTGTGTTTTTGTGTTTTGTTTTTTGTTTTCTGTTTTTTGTTTTTTTGTTTTTTTGTTTTTTTGTTTTTTTGTTTTTTGTTTTTTGTTTTTTGTTTTTTGTTTTTTGTTTTTTGTTTTTTGTTTTTTGTTTTTTGTTTTTTGTTTTTTGTTTTTTGTTTTTTTTTGTTTTTTTGTTTTTTTTGTTTTTTTTGTTTTTTTGTTTTTGTTTTTTTTTTTTTTTGTTTTTTTGGTTTTTTTGGGTTTTTTGTTTTTTGTTTTTTTTTGGTTTTTTGTTTTTTTTTGTTGTTTTTTTGTTTTTTGTTTTTTTTTGTTTTTTGTTTTTTTTGTTTTTTGTTTTTTGTTTTGTTTGTTTTTTGGGTTTTTTTGGTTTTTTGGTTTTTTTGTTTTTGGTTTTTTTTGTTTTTTTGTGGTTTTTTGTTTTTTGTGGGTTTTGTTTTTTTGTGGGGTTTTTTTTGGTTTTTTGCTTTTGGTTTTTTTTTGTTTTTTGTTTTTTGTTTTTTTTGTTTTGTTTTGTTTTGTTTTATTTTATTTTATTTTCTCCCCTCTGTGGCAGGAGGTACAGCAGTTCCTCCAACGAGATGAAATGTGTCTGAGCCAGTGAGACAGGGCATTCATTTCCTGCTGGAGTGAAACCAGCCTTAATATGGCCCCTGCCTATCCTGGGGCTAAATTCCTGTGAATTCATGCCTTGAATCATCATAGAATCCTAGAATCCTAGGGGTTGGAAGGGACCTGGAAAGATCATCTAGTCCAACCCCCCTGCCAGAGCAGGGCCCCCTAGAGTACATCCCCTAGGAACGTGTCCAGGTGGGGTTTGAATGTCTCCAGTGAAGGAGACTCCACAACCCCCCTGGGCAGCCTGTTCCAGGGCTCTGTCACCCTTACAGTAAAAAAAATTTTTCTGATATTCAACTTGAACCTCCTATGCTCCAATTTACACCCATTACCCCTTGTCCTATCACTGGTCACCACTGAGAAAAGCCTAACTCCATCTCCCTGACACTCACCCCTTACATATTTGAAAACATTGATGAGGTCACCCCTCAGTCTCCTTTTCTCCAAACTAAAGAGACCCAGCTCCCTCAGCCTTTCCTCATAAGGGAGATGTTCCACTCCCTTAATCATCTCAGTAGCTCTGCACTGGACTCTTTCAAGCACTTCCCTGTCCTTCTTGAACTGAGGGGCCCAGAACTGGACACAATACTCCAGGTGTGGCCTCACCAATGCAGAATAGAGGGGGAGGAGAACCTCTCTTGACCTACTAACCACCCCCTTTCTAATGCACCCCAGGATGCCATTGGCCTTCTTGGCCACAAGGGCACATTGCTGGCTCATGGGCATCTTCTTGTCTACCAGGACCCCCCAGTCTCTTTCTCTGTCCCTTTTCTGATTTGCTTAGAGAATTTATTTCCAGCTCATCTTACCAGAAAGTGCTGGTCGCTTGTTACCAACCTTTGCAGCCAGGACACAGGGGGTACTGGAGTTCCAGCTGTTCTGGAGACTGGGTGGATAGAGTGAGACCAGGTTCTACCCAATTAACCTCTTAATGTCCTGAAGAACGTAGGAAAGGTCGGGTAGTTCCTCCTGGGGATGCAGGAGGGATGAAGGTTGGCTTTCTGTCCCATTCCAGGTGTGGGATTGGGAACTTCCCAGCACCCAGGTGTGTGCCTGCCGTGCGGAGCTGAAGGGGAATGTCCCTCCCTGCTGCTTCTCTGCCTGGACACATCCCCGAGGCTGCTTCCTCAGTGACCTCTGATAAGTCTGAGATAACATTTATAGCAAGAACACCCTGGGCTCTCCCCTCTCCCAGGGCCCCAGGGGATGCCTGGGATTACTGGTGAGCCCAGGCAAGAAAACCTGGGGATGGGGATAAGTGCTGAGGTCATGCTTCTGGTCTCAAGTTGTGCCAGGGGAGGTTTAGGTTGAACATGAGAAAGAATTTCTTTCTGGAGAGGGTGATCAGCCATTGGAATGGGCTGCCCAGGGAAGGGGTGGATTCTCCATCCCTGGAGATATTTCCAAAGAGCCTGGATGTGGCACTCAGTGCCATGGGCTGGGAACTGCAGTGGGAGTGGATCAAGGGTTGGACTTGATGAGCTCTGAGGTCCCTTCCAGTGATTCCAGATGATTCTAGGATTCTAGGATTCTGTGATTCTATGATTCTGGCCAAGCCCTTAGGTCTTGGCTGGCACGAGCCTTGCTGGCCTTAGTTGCCCCTCATGTATCATCACATCCATCAAATGTAGGTGGTGAGGTTCCACAGCCTAATAAAACAACACTTTCTGTTTAATAATCAGGTGAAGACCACAAAGGCTTCAAACTAGCAGCCCACCCCAGACCCAGAGCCTCCCCCCCCAAGGAAGGCACCGATCACTGAACATCTCCCATCCTCCAGTGGGACCCCTGGGCCATCAACAGGGCCCTCCCTGCCATGAAGCCCCCAGCTCAGAGCCCCCAGGAGGCATCAGCTGCCAGCACGGAGGCAGCAGAAGACCTTGCCCTGGAGTTACACACTGCTCTGAGGAACAGGAACTGGGAAAATGTGCTGGAGCTGCTGGAGAAAGGGGCAGAGGTGAACTCCAGAGGAGAAGCTGGTTGGACCCCGCTGCAGAGCTCCGTGAAATCTGGGAATCGGGAGCTGGTCCAGCTTCTCCTGGACAGGGGTGCTTGTCCCCATGCCAGGAAGGACAACGGTGGCACTGCATTCATTGAGGCAGCCATGGTGGGAGAGGTGGATGTCATGGAGCTCCTCCTGGGCTACGGGGTAGAGGTGAACGAGCACGATGACAACGGCTTCACGGCTTTCATGGAGGCTGCGTGGTATGGGAAGGAGGAGGCCTTGGAATTCCTGTACAGGAAAGGAGCAGATGTGAACCTGAGGAGGGCAGTTAGTGAGGAGAAGGAGAAACTGCACAAAGGAGGAGCCACAGCACTGATGGATGCCTGTAAGAAGGGCCACTTCTCAGTTGTAAAAACTCTAGTTGAAGAGATGGGGGCTGACATAAACCTGCGTGACAACAGAGACAGGAACGCCTTGATCCATGCCCTCAAGGAGGATCCCGACAAGGAGAAGGAGTCTGCTATCTCCATAAGCCATTTCCTGCTGGAACACGGGGTGGATGTGAAAAGTAAAGATGAGTGGGGGCAAACAGCCCTCATCCTAGCTGTTGGATGGCAGAGCTTGGATTTGGTGGAAGCTTTACTGGAGAAGGATGAAATAAATATCGATGACGCGGACGAGAAGGGCAACACGGCGCTGATGGTGGCTGTGGAGAAAAATCATTACCGGATAGCAAAGCTGCTGTGTGAAAGAGGAGCCAGGACTGACATTGGGAACCTCATTGAAGTGGCAGACAGGAAACGTGCTCCTGGCATGGTGAGACTCCTTTGCCAGCACGAGGCCAGGTTTGTCCCCCAAACCCTCGTCAGCTGGGAGCCAAAGAGCGAGCGCTGGAGGCAGCAGCTGAAGGAACTCTACAGAATGTATCGTCCCATGGTTGGCAAGCTGAAGATATTTCAGTACATCAAGCAGAGGATTCAGAACACTTCCCAGGGTGCCATCTACCTGGGGCTCCACGATGGGACGGAGGTGGCAGTAAGAGTAAGCTGCAGTACAGACTGTGAAGGAGATAAAATCTTCTTTGAGAAGTGTCGTGGCTCTGAGCATCTCCTGGAGCTCTTCCAGTCTGAGAAGGACAGAGGCTGCATGTACTTGTGCTTCCCTCTCTGGGAGAGGAACCTTGAAGAACATCTGCAGGAGCAAGGAGACCAAGTGGATTGCAAAGATGCTCTGAGGATGATCTTCAAGGCAGTGAGAGAACTGCACTCCCTTGGATTTGCTCACCAGGATCTGCATCCCAGAAACTTTTTCATAGGTAACCTTTTCCTTTCTCGGACTTTTCATGTCGCTTTCCTGGTGCCTGCTGTTTAGAGAAGGTATTTCATAGACATCTTTCAAAAAAAAAAGGCAAAAACCCCAAACATATGAAGGCCATTGCAGATGTTTTTATGCAGCATGAGGCATCTGTGGCACTGGCTGTGATCCTGGAATAATATGGATACATTCACAGACAGCCTCGGAGGAGCGAGCAGAACAGCTTTACATGTCTCATTAGCTCTGCCCTCCTTTCCAGGGCTTTGCAGACAGAGCAGCCCCCAGCAGATCTCTTCAGAGAACTGTTTTCTAAAGAAGGGGCCATCTGGGAGTCAGTCACGGACTGTAACAAGTTTTTCCACCATTATTTCTTGACTATTTCTCTTATTTCCTCAGATTCGCGTCACAAAATTTACTTGGCGGACTTTGATAATAAAAGAAAGTTGATTGAAGGCAAGGAAGAGCTTATAAACTCTGATTTAGAGGTAACTTCCCTAGGAATCAGTGTATGGTGTAAAGTTGCAGACTTTCTCTGCTCCCTTCTGTTGCTGTGAATCCTAGGGGAAGCCTTTTTGCATCCTCAACTAGAAAACCCTTTAATTTTTTTGGGGGGGAAAGCCCATCCAGCAATAGGTGCTGTATAAGAATCACAGAATGGTACAAGCCCCATCCAACCTGGGCTGAGACACTGCCAGGGATGGGGCAGCCACAGCTTCCCTGGGAAACCTGGGCCAGGGGCTCAGCACCCTCACAGGGAAGAATTTCTAACTAATTTCATAAGAATGATGGTGCTTAGAATGCAAGGCTGGGGCTGGGATGCCCACAGATCCCCTGTGAGCCTGACTGTGGTCCCTGTCTCCTCTGCCTTTGTTGCTTTGCCTGCTTTGTCTGCCTTCTTGCTTCCAAGTTTGTGTGTGTGCTGCTGCAGCCCTGGGGATGCTGGCGTGTGTCCCTCTTCCCTGTGGGAAGCAGCCCCTGCTCCTGGGCTGGGAGCAGTGATGTGGATGTGTCTCTTTGCAGGACCTCAGCAGGCTCCTGCTGTATGTTTTAACACGAGGGAGGAAACCATTTCAGAAAGTCAGTACTGAGGATCTGCCTGCTGATTCCCCAGATTACGAGGAGGCTCTGGACCTTGTAAAGAGCCTGAAGTCCCCCGATGAGCGAGGCTTGGAAGGCCTGAGCAGCCATCCCTATTTCTGGAGTAAGAAGAGGTAAAGACAGAGAGTATAAAGCAAAAGCTTTTGGAATGGGATCTGGCTGTAGTGCTGGGAACAGTGATGTCCTGTTGTAGCTAACAAAGCTCCTCGTCCCACAGAAGGTTCAACTTCCTGAAGAGTATATGGAATGAAATCAAAGGGCACAGCCAGCCAGACAGAGAAGCTGTCTTTCAGGCCACTGGTGCTGGTGGAACTTTTCCTTACCCTTCGTGGACCAAGCAGGTGACCCTCTGCTCTTTGTTTGGATAGGAAGCTTGAGGTAGACTCTCAGGGAGAAGCTTTTCCTGGGTGTTTCACAGGTCCTGTTTAAAAGGGTGTCTGGAAAGTCAGCCCCACTCAAATACAGGTGACTTGGGCAAACACATCTAAGCCCATGGTCAAAATGCATCAGGCCAGAGACACTGATGCTGGAAGGAGCTCCTGGTGACTGGGGTGGTAGTGGGGGATGGTTGTTGTAGAATTAGCTGGCAAATCTTCAGGGTTGTTGCTTTCCTGGTGTTTGAAAGGCAGGGGATGATCTATGTGCTTTTTTCCAGATTGACAGATTTGTTCTGAAGACCATGAGACGTCCTCCTAATATGAAAAAGTCATTCGTGTATACAGATGATGTCACGAGCCTACTGAGGCTCATCAGAAACCTGGATGAACACCCAGATATCAGGTACATGTTTTCTTCCCTGCTCCTGCCACAGCTGCACTGCTGTGGGGACCTCTGGGGGGCTGCAAGCATCGGTGAGTTTGAGAGCAAAACCTCCTTCAGATGGTTTTCCAGAGAGGTGAAGCAGGGTGTTGGGGAGAGCTGCTCTGGTGGGATGAGCTTTATGGATTTTCTCCTCTGGCAGCACAATAATGTGGAAACTGCCTGAGCTAAAGCCAGGTCATGGCTCTGCAGCAGAGGACATCACGAATGTGTCCCTCTGGGCTGCTCTTTTTGCTGCAGCCCAGTGTCTCCTGCACCAAGGAAGGTTTTGAGATCACCCAAATATTTATGGCATCCTGTATAACTTTTAAGAAGCCTTCTTAGCCACTGGGCCAGTATTTCCAAAGTGCTGATGTTTGCTGTGCTGAAGTGCTTTGAGGTGCAGAGCAGGAAGCCTGGGTCCTGTTAGAAGATCCCCTTTAGGAGATCTGGATTCCTAAAGTGCTGCTGGAGTTTCCAGCCCTCTCCAGCCCCAGGCACTCACCCGGGGGGCTGGGGTGGGTGGGTGGGGGTAATTCCTAGTGATGCTTTCACTGAGGCTGGAGCCCAGCACTGCTCTTCAGTGAAGATGCTGGTGGGACCAGGCAAATGGAAGTGCTGGAGGAATAGCAAAGAAATGGATCTGAGGATCTTACAGAAGATACAGAAAAGCTGCAGCTCAACAGTTTCTTAGGAAAAACTTTGTGTTATCAGCCTCTGAAATGGCTTTTTCTCTGCAAGGGAGGAACCGTGGCATTCTGGACGCTTGACTCCTTGGGCAAGCTTTAAAAATCCATTCTATTTTTGTTCTCTTTCAGTATCAGCCAGAAAATAGGAGATTACGCTGAGTATTTCTTGAAGGTTTTTCCAGCACTTACCATCTATGCCTACAACAGCTTACGCCAGAATTCCGAATACAGGCACCTCGTGGACATCCAGGAAGGCTCTCCCTAGGATGCCATTGCCTCATTCCCTCTGTCTGAACCCACCACTGCTGCCTCTTTTTATGTGCAAAAGAGTGGAAGAAAGTGGGCAAGGAGGTGGGAGAGAGCATGTGCAGGGGCAGAACATGGAGGACTTGGACTAAGAACTGAAAGATGCTTCAGAAGCATTTGGTGCAACAACCACTGCCTTTGGAGAGGAATGATGCTGAGTGCCAGCCCTGGGCCTCCTTGACTGTTTCTGTCCCTCTGGGCTTATATGTTTCTGATCAAGGCCCTGATGCCTCTGGGGAGCAGGAGGATGTGGGACAGCCCCCATGAACCACTGCATCTGAGAGCTCAGCCAGTGCCAGACAGCATGGGGCTGCTCTTAAATAACCAACCAACCAAGCAAGCAAGCACAAAGAGTTAGTGCTGCCTGATGTGCAGATGGCTCCTGGCATCAGTGCCCATCTGGAAGCCTTTCCAGGCTCCATCTGAACCCGTGTGAGCCTTCTCCTTGCACATGCAGGCAGCAGAGCATGGGTGGTGCCCAGGGGTGTTTTGGTTTGGCCCTGCACACTGCAGTGCCCTGGGCACTGAGCATTTGCTGTGCCTCTGCCTTCTGCTGGCTGAGCCCAGGGGCTCTGCCTCGACCTCCCCTGAACGATGGGATCAGGTGCTCCCCATCCTTGTGTGCACAGGGATGGCCCCGGGTCAGTGCCTCTCATCTGGGGCACTGGGGGGAGGAAAAAGAACTGATAAAAAACTAGAAATCCCCAGAAGCAGTGGAGTGAAGATCCCTCTCAGCTGTAGTTTTGCTGTGATGAGCCTCAGGTGTATGGGTGAAGCCTTCTGAGGAGGGGGCTCAGCTGGGCTCTGGCTGCAGAGCCTGAGGTGTTTGTGCAGCAGAAATGCAGCCAGATTTGGGGGATGGGGCAAAAGCAAGTTACAGCACGAGGGATGTTTTGAGAAGGTGGTCACAGCTCAGGTTGCAGGAGTGGAATCAGCTTCCCAAGTCCTTCATTTATAGAAACGTCCTTGGACTTCAGGTTCTCGTGTGGGGTTTTTGTTCTCCCAGAGCCAAAGTTTTGATAATCCTAGAATGGTTTGGGAGGGACCATAAATGAAAAAAATATCATCTGCCTTAAATGCACCTATGCTATTCCCAGGATCTGGGGGTTAAAAGGTAGCTAAAACCAGCTGAAAGTTAAAGCTGGGAGCTTGGCTGGGGAGCAGCCAGCAGTAAGGTGCAATAAAGGGCATGGGCTTCCCTTCCTGGGCTCCAGAGAACACTTCAGATTTCTGCAGCTTCCTGTGGCAAAGCCACCCTGACCCAGGGTCACCTGGGGAAAGGGGAGGTGACCAAGTACCTTGTAAGCGTTGCTGGCCCTGAATCAGGAGTGGGATGGGTTGGGTTGGAAAAATGAGAGAGGCTCTGGTGTGACAGGCATCATCCCAGCCCCCAGGTGGGCTCCCGTGGCTTTGCTGCTGGCAGGAGGTGTTTGGTTTGGGATGGAGGGTGAGGAGCAAAGCAATCCTGCTCTGCTCCCTTGGCAGCAGGGCTGGAGCAGCCCCCAGGGGGAGGGGGGCTTCCAGGAGCCCCTTCCTTGGGCAGAGTATTGATTGGGACTGTTTTATGGCTTTTATAACCTTCTGAATTTCTTGGGGAAGAGCTCAAAGGTGGTGGCACACTGGGCACCCAGTGTGATTTGTTACTGGGTCCCAGCTAAGGGTGACGCAGGGTTTTGCAGATGAAAGTGAGGAAGGAGAGGGTTGTGGGACCATGTTGGGGTGGGAGGTGCAAGTGGGTGTGCTGTGGCACATCCCTGCAGGAGCTGAAGAGCAGGGCAAGCTGGGGGATGCCTGGAGTTGCTTTATTTTTAGGTCTTGCAGCTGATTAAGCACAAACTGCAGTGTGTCCGAGCTGCTCATCTTCCATGGAGCACACATCCCTGTCCTGCTCAGTGTGTGCACAGGGTGCTAGGAGCTCTGTCCCTCCTTGGAGGTCTGGTCTTCCCTGGGTGCCTGCAGGGAAGGGAGATGGGTTGAGTCAGTGGCCAGGGGTGATGGAGGCAGCTGGGGGTGAGCACCAGAGCTCCTGGGGGCACAGAGGGGGCAACAAGCAGGGATTTTCTGTGGATGTTACTGGAGGTGGCGGTGAGGTGGCCAGCATCCTGCCCAGATCCTGCCCCCTCGGCCTTTTGGTTTGCAAGGGAGCTGTGGTTCTGCTGCTCCAGGGGTTGGTGTGGTCTGGGGGGTGCAGGCTGCCTCTGTGCCCACCCACCTGCTCCACGGGCTGTGAGGACACCTTGCTGAGTGGGAGTCCTGTGTCAGGAGTTTTCTCTGAACCTGAGGAAACCAAATGTGGTCAAACCTCCCCTCAGACACTGAACACCCAGCTCCCAGGCTGGCAGCAGCAGCTCTTCCCCCCTCCCCCTTTGGTCCTTGCTCACCTTTTTGCTCCTCCTGAGGCTCCGTTTTCTTCTGAGGGTGTGGCAGGAGGATCTGGACACCTTTCAGAAGTGTGAAGACAATGATGGTGTTACTGCCTGGTGAGGAAGAGGAGGGGAAAGGCTGTGAGGCAGTGTGTTTGCTTTGGTAGCAAACAATGAAAGGAGGTGTTGTCCCCTTGGCATCCCACAGATGCCCCCTTGGCATCCCAAGGAAAGGGGTGGACAGAAGGATGCCCATGAGCCAGCAATGTGTCCTTGTGGCCAAGAAGCCCAATGGCACCTGGGATGCATTAGAAGGGGGTGGTCAGTAGGTCAGGAGAGCTTCTCCTCCCCCTCTGCTCTGCCCTGGTGAGGCCACATCTGGAATATTGTGTCCAGTTCTGGGCCCCTCCGTTCCAGAAGGACAGGGAAGTGCTGGAGAGAGCCCAGCACAGAGCCACCAAGATGCTGAAGAGAGTGGAACATCTCCTGGGGAGGAAAGGCTGAGGGAGCTGGGGCTCTGCAGAGGGTGCCAGGGGGCTGGTGAGGATGGGGCTGGTGAGGAGATGCTGTTTTTGGGGCTGGGCACAGCGTGTACCCCCGGGCACAATGTTCTCCGGGTTTGTGCCCCCCGCGGGTGGCATCTCCCCAAAGCAGCTGCAGGTTGCTGCCCGGGAGGTGGGGTTGGGGTGCAGGGGGGGTCCTGCCGGAGCTGCGAGCTCTGCTCGGCCTCAGGGCAGAGCCACAGTGACTCCTGGTGCCGGGAAATGGAGATGGAGCCGCTCCGGGACCTCCTCAGCCACGCACCCAGCGCATCTGCAGCCCCCAGCCCAGGGGTGGGCGGCTCGGGAGCTATTTTCAGCTATTTTCTCCAGCAGTTTTAGTGCCTTTTTAAAACGACAACGTAAGCGATTTCCCTCCCCCCACCCCTCCTCTATCTGAAAAGAAGAAAGTTCTTTATCCAAACGTCTGAAAAGTGAACTCCTTAGGCAAGAGTCACCGGTGAAAGTGGGGTAAGGTGCAGAAAAGTGTCCTGAGCAAAAGGTGGCACAGATGTCAGCCCAGTCAGAGGCAGCTTCTGACTCGGTCTGTTCAGCCTGGAGAAGAGGAGGCTGAGGGGAAACCTCATCCCAGCTTACTGCTTCCTCACCAGGGAAGGAGGAGGAGGAGCAGGCACTGCCCCTGTCTCCCTGGTGACCGGCGGTCGGACTTCGGGGAATGACAGGGAGATGGGCTGGGGGAAGTTTAGGTCAGATCCGGACAAGGTTTACCCACCCCAGAGGGTGGTTGAGCACTGGAACAGGCTCCCTGGGGAAGTGGTCACAGCACCAAGCCTGCCTGGGTTCAGGGAGCCCTTGGATGAGGCTCTCAGGTGTGATCCTGGGGGTGCCCTACACAGGGACAGGAGTTGGATTGATGATCCTGATGGGTCCCTTCCAGCTCAGCAGATTCTGTGGTTCTATGAGCTGGTTTGGGGTTTTTTGCTGGTTTGGTTTGCTCCTGCTGGTGCCACCCCCTGGGTACAGCTCTGCCCTTCCTCCTCTCTCTGCCCACACAGGCTGGGGTAGGAGAAACCAGAGAGGTCTGAGGGATCTCCCATCTCCTGCCATGGCAACACCACCCCAGGTGAGGAGTTCTGCTCTGCCTGGCTCCCCTCATCCATCCCTGAGAGCTGCTGTGGCTTGAGGACAAACATCCCATGGACATTCCCAGCAGGAATAATGTCAGAGGGAGAAGGATTAGAGTCTTGGCAACATGGTTGGTGGTCTCGGAGCACAGCAGCATGGGGGTGGGTTACCCCAGCATCAAGGACCTGACTGTAGGGATCAGAATCCTGAAAATCAGCTATTTTGTTGGTTTTTGGGTTTTGTTTTTTTTTTTTTTACCAGAACTTGACAATGATAAATGGCAGGGAACAGAACACCAGCTTGCTGACACCCACTCAGCCATCAAAGCAAGATTAGAACATGTCTATTTTGGTTTCCCTTTTAATCAAAAATCAATTAGGCAATTACCAAATGAATATTCAGCCACGGAGCCAGGTTGTCAGGCAGGCTGACAGCAGGCAGCACCACTTTTTGTGTGGCTTTCAGTTCAGAGTTATTCAGTGTATTGAAGCTAAATAAAAAGGGGAAAAAAATACATCCCTTCTCTCAAAGATGTCCTAGTGAGTGTCACCTCAAATCCTGATGAAGCTTATCCTCTGTTCCAGATGCTGAAAGCATCCTCCAGGTAAGGCACTGACCCTGGTATTTGGCTGCATGGTTCTGCTTTTCCCCCTTCCTCCCATCTGACTTGCAGCCCCAAAGCTCAGTTGCTGGAGTTCTGCTTTAGAGGATTTTTAACTTGGGTTCTGCAGCAAACAGGAGTTGTGCAACAACTCTTCTTGCAAAGTCTCTGCACCCACAAAGAAAGAAACTGGGCAGTTTTAAATGAACTTGGCCAGGAGGAATAGCAGCAAAGATGCTGTGAAGGAGGGAGTTTGGCACTTCCCAGGGAAAGCCCATGGGACACTGAAAGCCCAGTACTGGACCTCTCTGCATGGTAGGATGAAGCCTGAGGACCAAGGTGGAGCAGGGGCAGAGGCAGAGGCACTGTCCTTACTTGGGCTGTAGAGTTCACATGATTTGGAGGGTTTTCTGCTGTGTGAAGAGGCTGCTGCTGCTCTGTCCTTCATGAAGACTGGAAAGGTACTCATCACCTTCCAGGTGCAGAACCTGCATGAGAAACACAGCACAGCTCTGAGCAGACACCTACGGGTGAGTTCCTGAGCTGCCTTTTCATCGTGTCAGAAGAAGAGAGGGATGGAGAAAGAGACTGTCACCCCCAGAGCCTCCCCCACCTCAGGGGAAAGGGGATGATGATAGGTACCTTCTCCAGAAGTGTAACAAGATGGTGAAGATGATGACCTTGGCCCTGTGGTAGAGAGCACGATTCAGTAGCCCCTTGGAAGACAAGCTCCAGATTAAATCTCTGTCCTCTTCAGAGATGTTCACCTGGCCAAAGAAGAGACCTGAATTAACCCAAGCAGTCTGTGGCAGTCCTGGTGGATCCTAGAGCTCTGTTTCTCTCCCACCTGAGGTATCAGCAGTCTCTAAGAGGAATGGTAGGAGTTATGCCCTAGCTGGCTCAGCCAAGTACAGGGAGGGGCTGACACCTGGATGGGATGACCACTGGATTTCAGGGGAAAACATTCTGCTGTGCTTTCCAAAGGGAAAGAGGAGCCACAGCTACTGTAGGGGAAAAGGTGGGGAGGGGATGATGGGGATATTGACCTCTGGAGACTGAAAGAATTGAACTGGTGGAGTGCAGCACCCATCTTGGTGCAGCAGTCCTGGCATCTCTCTATCTGGCAAGGGATTTCACCATCTCCACGTCCATGGGCTTGTTCTGGGTCAAGTGCTCCTGTGGGCCTGGTGGTGGATCAGTTCCCAGCCCACAGAGCCCTGGGGGAGGTCCCAAGCTTCAGAGCATGCTTGGGTGGAGCAGAACCAGACCTCTGCCTGCTTTCCCTTTTTTCCCCTTAAGCCACACTAGGATGGATGCTCTTCAGCAATTAGCAGACAGCAGCCTTCAAGCCTTCCTGGGTGGGTCCCAGCACCTTACCCGCAGTTTGGGGGGAATATCAGAGTTCAGGAAGAGTTTGCTGATGACTGCAGCTTTCCTCTTGAGAAAAGCAACTTCCTTTTTTGATGCCTTGTTGAGGTTTGTCAGAGCTTCAACTCCATCTGCCAGCCTGGAGAACCTGGGGAGGCACGTGGGGTGTTGCTCTGAGACCATGCTCTGACTCCTGCTCTCAACACTTGTGTCCTGGTTCTCATCTCAGCTGAGCAGCAATCAGACCCCAATCCTCAGCTCTGCATTTACTGGGCTAGAAAAAGCGATGTACGAGGTGCAGGAGGGTGAAACAGAGGGGCTGAAAAGCCACTGCCCTCTCCTTTCTGGCCTTGCACATGCAGGGCACTGGGCAGGGTTTGGTCTCACGGGTGTGCCAGGGAATGGGGAAAATGCCAGGAAAGGTGTTGGATGGGTTGGGACTGTCAAACAAACGGGACTCTGAGGACAGCCAGGCAGGAACCCTGCAGCTCTTTGCTGCAGCCCAGAGGAGCTGAGGGGCTGTGTGAAGGGAACACAGAGGCTCTGGCAGGGGGGGAAGGGCACTCACTTGTCGATCTCCAGGTAAAAGCGGAGGTCATTGACGAGGAAGTTGACAGTAATGAGCTGGTTGTTAAACAGGAGACGTTTCACTGTTCTCCCCTCCTTCTCCAGTGAGCTGGTGGCAGAGGATCCGTGGATGCGGGAAGTGCTGCTGGGCAGGTCTGAGAGAGGGGAAGAGCTGATCTGTCCTGCCCCGTCCTGCCCCGTCCTGTCCCGTCCTGTCCTGCTGCCCCTGGGGCTGAGCTACACTCAGCACCTTCCTTTCTCCTGTGTTCCCGTTATCTGCTGAGGATCTTTCTCCAGGCTTCCTGCAGCCGGGCTCTCCAGGGAATTCAGCTCCATCCCGGGGCAGCTTTTCTCCTCCCTTACCAACCTCCTCTATCATCCTGCTCTGTGCAGCCAGGGAGTGCTTATGGATTTGCAGGAAACCACAAGTCTGGCTGTCTGTCTACCCTTTATTTGGGGTTGGACTAGATGATTTTCAAAGGCCCTTCCCAACCCATTAATAATCATCGTTCTATCTTATCTGATTATTATTCTATAGTTATCCTGTCTCTGACAGAGGGACACAAGCAGATGAGAAGGTAAAGCATCTCTGCTACTTCCCCCATTTACAACATTCTCCAGCTCCCTGTTGTCATTTCCAGGGACTTCTTGATCTAGATGGAGGTTCTGTGTATTCAGCAGTTTTAGTGGATTCATTTTCTAACAGCTTTTCCAGCCTCCTCTGGAACCTGGATCTCGTTCCTCTTTAAACTTTCATGATCTACATCCCTGGGAAAAACACTCTCTAGCTCAGCTCCCTGTTACATGGAAAACCATCTCCATTTGTTTACTTTTGGCCTGTGTCACATTAGATTCATTTAATGCCTCCTGGGTTATTTGTTTTGGGTTTGGTTTTTTTTTTTTTTAGAAGGGGTGCAAGCTGACCCTTATGTTGCTGCTTGAGGGAGATGCAACAGCACTATGGGGCACCAGCAGCCCAGCTGGTAAGAGAACACCTGTGTGTCCATGTTGCCAGGGCAAAATCCTGGAATTTGTCTCCCAACTCCAGTGCTGAGTGTGCAGATGTCTGCCCAGCAATGCCTGGGATCCTCCTGGCTCTGTGCCTTCAGCAGAGCCACGTCAGGGTACAGGGATGGGAGATGAGCCTCGGGTTCCCTCTGTTCTCTGCCTAAACCTGGGGCTGCCTTGGGGAGGGGGGAGGAGGGGGGATTCCCTTGGGAAGGGAAGGAGAAGCCAATATTCCAGCCATACTTTCCTCCTTGTTTCTTAGTTCCCGACGGAGAAAGTGCTCAAACTCCACGCGGCGTTTCTGGTTGTTCATCTCCCTCTGGAACTTGGAGATGCTCCTGATGATGGCCTGGATGGCATACCAGGCCCACTGCTGCAGAGACAGGGCACAGCTGGCATCAGCCAGAGCCTGCAGGGACATCAGCACCCAGCACTGGGACCTGGAGCACCCCAGCCTCAGCAGAGGGGTCGGTGACCCTGCCATCATCTTTGCTCTCTGGGATTTCTGGGTGTCGCAGCATCAATCACCGAGCCTGTCCCGACCAAACCTGGTGGAGCCTGCATGCAGCAGGACTCCAGAGGCTGGAGGAGGATTGGAGGATTGAGGCTTTCCCCAGGTCTGATGCTCTCACCCCACAGCCTCTCCTGACAGCAGCCCCAGCCTCCCAGGTCAGAAGCTCTTTCCTTACTCTCTTGCCTGTCATGAACTGCCCCATCCTGTGCCGCAAGCCACGGTCAGCCCTAGAGGTGTCCTCTGGAGGGAACAGGTCCTGGTACTCTTTAAACCTGCCAGATGGGAGATCAGAGAGAGAGTGAGCAGCAAGGGCAGCCTGGTGCATCAGGAGGGGGTGCAGTGCTTTAGGGGGAGCATCTGGCAGGGATAACCCTGGGGTTGGGATGCCGTGGGGCTCCTGCTCCTGTAGGAGGCTGGAGAAAGGGACAGGGGGCTGGGGGGCTGGGTCCCCTCCCCTGGGCTCGGCTCCTGCGTGCAGCAGGTTTGGGAGTGTCCATCCTGCTTCTCTGCAGCAGGTTTGCTCCTCCAGCCCAGAACAACCCCGTGACCCTAACGGGGACCTGGTGCCCCCAGGACAAGTCCTGCTGGCCTTGCCCAGCAGCAGCTTTGCTGAGGTGAGGGTCTGGCCAGGACTTAGCTCTGGCAGGCAGCTCACAGGGACACGTTGGTAGCAGTTGCTCTCTGCCACCTTGGGGCTCCCTCCCATGGGGAGGATGAGTTTGTGTAACCTCTGAGCTTAGGGACCAGTTCCACCCAGGTCCTTACCATCGTTTTTCCATTGCTTTCTGGACCAAGACCTGTGCTGTCATCAACATTAAGGGGCTGACTACTTTGGCCTCCCTTATTTCACTGATGATAGAAGAGTGACAGCCCAGCTGCTCCTCTGGAAGAGAAGTCCAGTCACCTTCTGCCCCCGCCAGCCACCCCCAAGCCACCAGGACATCTCTTCCTATCCTCACATCTGCAAGGGCCACCCTGTCCCACCTCTGCCTGCCCTGCCTGCTGTTTCCCAGGTTTTGTTGTCTCATTCTTTTTCCTTCCTGGTCAGTGCTAGGGGCATACCTGAGGATTGACCCTGTGAATCCCAAAGCATCTACAGGAGACAAGCCAGGGAGGAGCTATTTCTGCCACTGCAGGAACTGAAATTTAAGTGGCAGTGGGAGTCCTCAGCAAATAAAATGCTGCACTGGATGGCAAAGGAGAATTGGTGAGTTCCTGCAAGAGGATAGAAAATCTGCACCCAGTGTGCAGCTCAGGGAGAAGAGGCTTTCCTCACGAATGGGGTAAAGTGCAGGGTGGGAGGGTGCCTACCAGCTGGGATTTGGGCATGGAAATATTTTCTAACTATTCTGTCAATGAGGAAGTTCTTCATCTTGGGGCTGGTCTCTGCAACCAACTTCTCCACATCCAGCCAGAAGCTCAGGGGTTCTTCTGCGTCGTGCTCCTCCAGAAACCACTTGAAGAACTTCAGGTGGGCAGAGCTGTGCAGGACTTTCACAAAGTGCCTGTGGAGGAGATGACAAAGGAGATGTGACCGGTGAGACCTGCTCCTACCCGGGACTTGTGTCCTGCTTAAAATGTATATTCCCATGTGGAGCTGCAAGGACTCGTGTCTGGAGTATTCCCGGGAGGTGGGACGTGAGAACTCCAGAGAGCTGCAGGTGGTCACAGAGTGGTTTCAAGGGATGTTTCTGGGAATGTGAGCTGTGTGGGTGCCATGCCAGGACATGACTGAGGATGCAGTGAGGAGCGAATCTCAGCTATGGGGTTTGGGAAGGGTGCTAAAAGATTTTTCTCCATTCCTTGGTAACTCCATCGTTGAGTCCCAGAGGCCCCCCGTGCCTCCAGCCAGAGGAACAGGGAGCAGTGGCCCTGCAAGAGAGCACTGGGAGAAACCTACCTGCTGAAAGAGTGGAAGTGGCAAAAAACCAGCCAAGCCCTGTGCTGCAAGGTACCTGGGTCTTCTAGATGGCTTTTCTACTACAACAGTGGTGGAGTCTGCTGGGCTTGCTGGGGATCCTATCATGACAACAGTCTTCTTCTTTCTGTTCTTGGCTTTAGTGTCTGTGGGGACAGAACGGGGTTGTCCCTTTCCTCAGGTGGCAGCCAGAGCCCACTCACAGCTCCCCATGGAGGAAAGGACCTCAGAGCCACCATGCTGCTGCCTGCATCCTGAGTATGGCTGGGAAGACCCTGGGTGCTGTGGGAGCTGTGGGTCTGACCAACCTGGCATGTGCTTCAGACAAGCCACCCACTCCCACCCTCTCAGGCTGGACTAACACCCCAAAACCTACCCCCTTCTGAGGTGGCTTGGCCTCTCTCTCGTGGTACTCTCCCAGATGATGGGATGCAAGCAGGGAAAACCCTTGCTTCTCCAGTCCCCTAAGTGTATGCTGGAGCCCCTGCAAGGGTGGGATGGTTGGGAGCCCACCCTGCTTCTAGGCTGCTGTGAGTGGACTCACCATCTTCTGGGCTTCTGGGACAAGGAGGCTCCTTTTTCTTGCTTGGGCTGTCCTCAGCCAGCTCATCTCTCTGCACCAGCTTCTGGGAGTCTGCATCTGGCAGAGAAGAGATGAGAGTTTGTGTGTTCATTCCTTCTGCTACAACAGCCCCTTTTGGTCACCTCCTTTCCCCTTCTCTGTCCTGTGCCCAGGACACTGCAGTTCTGAGGTCTGAGCCCCAGCAGCTCCCCTGGGCTCGCTGTCACTCAGAGCCCTGACAGAAGCCCAGAACTTGATGTCATTCCCCAAGAAGCTGTGAGCAGACAAAGCTGAGGCAGCACTCTGGCATCCCCAGGAGAAGGGCAGGGTGTGGGAGAGGGGTGACAGTAGCTTTGGGTCTCAGTGACTTTGCTGCTCCTGGTGACCCAGGTGGATGCAAGGATGTGGTGTTTGGTGCCTCTGGTACTGGCAGGTGGGAATTTGGCCCATAGGTCACTGCCAAAGCTTGGATTACAGTTGCCCTGTCCCAACCCACTCCGTGATGTGCAGAAAAGCAGCATCCCTGTGCTGGGGACATCGGTGACCACAGGTGAACAAAAAATCAACAGGAGCCACAGCAGAAATTCAGAGCCTCCTTTTACCAGAGCTGCACGGGAGAGGTTCCACCTCTGCCAGGATGGAGTCTTCTTCAGAGGGCGCCTGGATGGAGCCTTCTTTAGAGGGAGCCTGGATGGAGCCTTCTTTAGAGGGGGCTTGGATGGACTGTTCTTTGGGGGTGGACGGGATGGAGCTCTCTTCCCAGAGGTCGGGCATGGCAATTAATTGCCAGTGTTCAGAGGAGAGGCTTTCCAAGTTCCTCGTGCCATGCAAGGCCTGGCTCAGCTTCAAGGACTCATTTATCCTCTGGGACAGGGTGAAACATTTATCTTCCTCAACAGCATGGCCTTGCACCTTGGGCATCTGGATGTCATCCTGAGGAGCCTGCAGGGAGAAGAGCAGGGGGTGGCTGCACAGAGCATGTCCCCCAGCTGAGCAGCCACTCCTGCACTGTGCCCAGCAGCTCCCTGCATGTTTTGCTGTGCCTTGGAGCACCAACCTACCTGAGATACATCTCTGCTTTAGCTTTCAACTCTCTGGAAGAAATCGATGTGAGCACAAAGCTCAGCACAGACCTTCAACCCAGCTGGTGCCCATCTGCCTGCAGCTGGGATGTGCTGGGGACACATAGCAGGTCCCCAAGCAGCCTGGACAATGGCTTGATAGCAAAAGCAGCAGCTTTCTGAAGAGGCCAACATCCACCCAGGGGAGCTGAAACCAGCCCTGGAGGTGTCCCCAGCAGACAGGAGAGCTGGTGTGCTCTTCTGCTTGGCTGCTCTCCCTGGCCATGCTGGGTGAGTGCCCTTCTTGTCCCCCACTGAGATCCTCCTGCAGGTTTTGGTTGTCCCCAGCAGCAGCAGGTTGTGTGAGTCACCAAGCAGCCAGGTCAGAGTGTTTGGTTTCTGAGAGTGAGCTCCAGAAATAACCCTGCTGAGGCCCTGAGCACTTCCCCTGGCAGCCAGAGCCGGGAGGAGTTTGGCTGAGGGGAAGGTGCCCACCAAGAGCCTCATCACCTGCAGAGCTGCTAATTGTGTTCCCAGGCCAAGTCTGTGCTCCGAGGGGTAATTCCCTTGACAAGAGATTCTTAAAAAAAACCCACAAAGCCATCAACAAACCTAGGCAGCTAATTGTCTTACAGCTCAGAGTGTTTAATGAGGCAGGGTCAGGAGCTTGCAACTGACTTCTGAGATGTTGGCATCCCTATGAGCCAGGTCTCTGGGAGCATTAGCCCTGACAGCCCCTCCTTGCCACCTCCAGGATCAGCTGCTGATTTTACATTGCACACTGCTGAAGCACAGAATGCCGTGGTGGGAGAGCTGAGGATCATTGCTCCAGAGCTGGAAGCAGGGATGTCTCTGCCCTATGACCCCCTGGCAGCGTTGGCTGGAGTACACCATGGGATGCTGGACTACTACAGGTAATGCTGGGGTTCTTCTCCCTCCCTCTCTCCCACTTTTCACATTCCCACTGGTGCCTGCACAGCACCCTGTGTCCCCTCTCCATCCCCTTTACCATGAACTGGAGGAATGTTCTGTCATCATCAGCCAGAAATTCTTCGTAGGAGCAGCAGAGCACCTGAGGGGTGAGGATGGGTTGTCCTCAGCCAGAGCTCCAGCAGCAGCTGCCACCCAACAGCCCCTGAGGTTGCTGTGGGCAGGTTACACCCTGCTGAGGTGCCCCAGACAGCTCTGCCAGGAGAAGACACCCACACTGGTCCATTGGGCTGCTCACGGGCTGTCCAGAAGGGCTTGGGTTGTAAGTGTCTTTTACTCACATTGTGGTGGAAGCACACACGTGAGTCACAGTGACTCAGCTGTGACAGCACAGCCGCTGTCCTGCCATCCCTTGGCCCATGTGCACCTGACAAACCAGGCCACCAGCTGCTACAGGGCTGCTCACCTCTGGGCCACCTCCCAGCAAACCCTGAGGATGCTCCTTTCCAGCAGCCCCGTGAGCCTTGCTCAGCGGTTCCGGTGCGAGGTGGGGGGGACCGTCAGTTTTTTTCCCTTCCTAATCTCTTTTTGTCTTCATCGCCCGAATACTTTTCTTCTTCAAGCTGCCCACAGCCCTCACACCAGCCCAGGGGTGGCAATGCCAGCTGTACCTCCCAGCACTGCTCTCTACCTTGCATATCTCCTTCTGGGCTCTGTATATCCAGGGGGAGAACTCCGCAGCCATCAGGTGGTTCCGCAAGCTCCTGAGAGTCTCCGCCTCCAAGGGAAGCTGCCGGATGGTCTCCTCCTCCAGGTAGCTCTTGCTTATCTTCTCCCCGATCAGATGACGCAGGAAGAAACTGTTTTCTCTGCCAGGGTCCAGCACCACGGGCAGAAATTCCTCCAGGTCCTGCCACAGGTCCAGAAGCTGAGTCTCCACGGGCCGGTCCTGGCGCTCCAAGAAGTGGCGGAAGGGCCGACCCGCACAGCCCTCGGCACTGAGGGCCCAGGGAAGGAAACTCAAGGTCTCAGCTGGCTGCTGGGCACTGGGTGC